>NW_028250873.1:0-66753 GCF_964263255.1 Lissotriton vulgaris | reverse complement strand
CAAATCAATTTTATCACTTCTATGTTACCCCTACAACTGTTAATTAACTTTTTCAACAACATAGGCCCACATGCATCAAGCATTTTTGTAGTCGCAAACGGTGCGATTCCTTAAAATCGGCCGTTTGCGAATGCAAAAGTGCTTTTTGGGATGCATGAAGCAATTTTAGAATTCGTAACATGTTTGCGAGTTCTAAAATTGCGGGTGCTTTTAAGAAGTCGCAGATGTGCGATTTCTTAAAAGCAATGCATCATTAAATTTAAAACTGTAAATTCGCAATTAGGGTGCCAAATTTACCGAGTGGTTGAACGACTCGGTAAATTTGGGAAAAGTGTTTAAAATGCTTAAAATGTTTTTTTTTCAACATTCATGTTTCACACACACATGTCCTTAGGACATGTGTGTGTGAAACATGATGCGAAAAATACATTTCAGGGGTGCATGGGGGGGTCCTTTGGACCCCCCCCTGCACCCATGAAATTTTCAAAGTGCCACTCGCAATTCCCATTGACTCCTATGGGCCTTTTGGCCCATAGGAATCAATGGGAATTGCGAAAATTAACTTAAGAATTCGGTATTCATTTGGGATTCGGTAAAAATTGCGATTTTTACCGAATCACAAATGAATACCGAAAATAATGATGCATAGCATTTTGCACTTCTTAATTTGCGATTCCTTATTTTTCGCAAATTAGGAAGTGCAAAATGTCACAATGATGCATGTGGGCCATAGAGTTCTTATTATCCGTTTTTCTATGGAAGAGGAAAAGAGGAAGAAACACCCTTAAAAAAACAAAAATTGACAAGTGCAATGGCGGACTAAATATCCCTAACTTTCACAAATACCAGCTTGCCTTTCTAATCATAAACCTTCTTGGTGGTCTTGCCCTCTCACTAACGACAAACCTCTATGACTACACATCGAAGAATACCTCACAAACCCCTTCACCCTATTATTATTATTTTTTTCAAATTTGTTTTTATTGAGTTTCTGAAGTAAGAAAGAAGAGAGAAGAGAAGAAAGGGAAGAAACACAGGCGACAGATATCAATCATCCCCACGCAGGGGGGCTGGAGACGCCATCACAATTGAGTACGGGGAGATAGCATATATGATCCGCCAGACTGGTGCAGGACTCAGTGTTCACTAGTAGGTTGTAGTGCCACCGTTCAGATCTAAGCCTCATGCCATCACCCAAGGAGTCCCGCAGGGCTCGGCGTTGAGCCCCACTCTCTTCAACCTCTACGTTCAACCTTTGGCGGAGGTTGCGAAGAGTTGGGGTCTCACTATGGTATCATACGTCGATGATACCCAGTTGGCGGTGGCTCTTAACGGGGACTCTGACCAACTGGCATCAAACTTTGCGGATGGTCTGAGGGCTGTTGCTAGTTGGCTTACGGCCAACTGTCTACAACTGAACGCCCTCAAAACTGAGGTGATGGTACTGGGGAAACATCCTGATCTGTGGGGTGCTAGTTGGTGGCCTAAGGAGCTTGGACCTCCCCCAAAACCTGTTTCCGAACTTAAAAATCTTGGCGTCTGGTTAGATTCCAAACTAACCTTCTCGTTCCATACTAAGAAGGTGGCATCCATGTGCTTCGGCATTTTGCGTGGCTTGAGGCCTATCCTCAAATTTTTTGATGCCCCCACTCGCCAGATGGTGATCCAAGCTAGCGTATTATCGAGGCTCGATTACGCGAGCTCACTGTTTTTGGGCGCCAACCAGGCGGAAGTCCTGCGACTCCAACGGGTGCAGAATGCGGCAGCCAGGGCCCTGGTGGGCTTGCCGCGCTTCTGCTCAGCCCGCAGTACAATCTTTAAATTGCACTGGCTACCAGTAATTAGACGCATAGAGTTTAAGACCCTTTGCTTTGCGTTTAAAATTCTTAAAACTGACACTCCCACCATCCTCCATCACCTTCTGACTTCGTACACCCCCTCGCGCAGCCTTCGTTCTGCCGGCCAAAATCTGGCACTTGTTCCTCGTTTCCAAAAATGTAGACTAGGTGGACGATCGTTTACGGTGTTGGCCTCCAAACTGTGGAACGCACTTCCTGTCTACATTCGCTCTTTAGAAGACCTTTTGGCCTTCAGGAAAGCGGTTAAAACTTATTTTTTTCCTCTGCCTTACTAATTACCCCCTACTTTGTCTGTGTGGTTAGTTGTGTTACTTTTTCCTGTTATAGCGCCGGGACGCCCCTTTGCTGGGGCAGCTGTGCGCTCAAAAATTCAATTAACATAACATAACATAACATAGTGGTAGTGGCGTAATCGGATTCAAGTCCTCGATCAAGTGGATCGTGAATTCGCTACAGGGGCGATACTCCCAGCTAGGGGATGCAGCTGCATGTGAATCCACCATAGTCCGTCTCCAGGCGCCAGGTAGTGTCGCAACAAGAAGAACTAACAACCCCCAACTTAAACCCCCCCCCATTCCCCCCTTCCCTCCCCCCCACCCCCTTCCCCTGTGGTGGCGACCATTCTCTCAGTCTTATCAAGCTCCATACAGCCAGCTGATTAGAGTTGAAAAAGGTGAAGGGTACGTAGTGCGGAAGGACAAACTGCAGATGGGAGTCCTCGAGACAGAAATCGAACCAGGGGGCCCCATTGAAACAAGAAGTTTTTAAAGTTACCCAGAAATATATCGGACATCCTCTCTAGACTTAGTAACCACCACAGCCTCGCATGCCATAACGAGACCGCCGGTGCCGTCGGCTTCTTCCAGGCTGCCGCTAGCGTCAATTTGGCCGCTCCTAAACATAGCCAAATGATACGTTTGTCGGCCCTGGTCTGATGCTCCAACAAGGGATCTCGAAGTCCCAACAAGACATAGTCCAAGGACTCCGGGATTGGGTAACCCACCACATCTTTAATGTGGGACAGTATTTCAGACCAGAACGGCTGAATAGTGGGGCAGTCCCACCATATATGGCGGAAGTCTCCCAACATACCACATCCTCGCCAGCACCTGTCCGAAGAGGATGGGAATATCCGATGTAGCTTGGATGGGTAGAGGTACCAATCATACATAAGCTCCAAATGAGCTTCCCTGAGGTCTATTGAGTGGTTATGTGCCTTTATGTCCCGCCACAACCCCTTCCATTCGCAGTCAGGAATGTCTCTACCCAGGAGAGCCTCCCACTGTTCCATGTAGCGAGGGCGCGGAAAGACCACGGTGTCCAGTAGTAATTTATAGAGGAAGGAGATCGTCCCCTTCATAGATGACGTGCGTAGGATAAACGCCTCAAATGACGTCAACGGCCTTGTGGCTGCATCTAGTACTCCCGCCGATGTTGCCCAATGCAGGAGCTGAAGGTGGTGAAAGCGTTCTGTGGGTGGAACACCATAGTCCCGCATACAATTTTGATAGGTGAGGGGCGTTGCCCCATGGAATAAGTGAGTGAGCGGTCTACACCCTCCCTCTCTCCATAGCTCGAAAGATCCTTCCCGCAGTGCCGGGGGGAAGGACGGATTGAAATGAATAGGTGTGAACGGTGACGGGAAGGTGGTCCAGCGATCATCGCAACTGACCGTATCCCAGACTTTCAGAACCGTGCTGGTAGGAGTGCAGATATAGGCATTCCTGGGCCGATCAGCCTTGGGCTTCCAGGCCAAGTCCCAGATGGATCTTCCGGCCACACTCCGTTCCATATGTAACCAGTGCTTCTCTGAGAGCTGCTGGGACCATTCTACCAGAACCCGCAATTGCGCGGCCTTATAGTACAGGTGCATGTCCGGGAATCCCACTCCTCCCTCCCCCCGCGGTCGCCTCATCACTGCAAACGAGAGCCGCGCCCGGCCCCCCTGCCACGCAAATTTCAGCATCAAGGTTTTAAGGCGACGAAAAAAATCCAACTCTACCGGTATAGACAGAGCCTGGAAAAGATATAAGAATTTAGGTAGAAGGACCATCTTGATAGCATGGATCCTACCCAGCCAAGAGATGTATTTCGGCTTCCATCTCTCCAGCTCCGCACGTACTGCCGCCAGCGCTGGTGGAAAATTAGCTGCAAATAGCGCGCCCAGGGTGGGGGTCAGTCGGATACCTAAATACAGCAAAGAGGTAGAGGACCATGAAAGAGATGTGAGTGCGCGCACTCGGTCCACCTCAGTGGAGGAAAGAGTCAGGTTCAGTATGTACGACTTATCAAAGTTAACCTTGAATCCCGCCACCGCTTCGAATTCCGAAAGAACCGTATGGATGTGAGGTAGCGACCGGGCCGGGTCCCCGACCGAAAGGAGCACATCCTCCGCGAACAGAGAAATCTTATGCTGTTCACCCGTGAAGGGGAGGCCGACGATTTGTTCCTTCTCTCGGATTGCAAGGGCCAAAGGTTCAATACTGAGGGCAAAGAGGAGCGGGGAAAGAGGGCACCCCTGCCGCGTTCCGCGGGAGTGGGGGAAACAGACGGATCTATGTCCATTTACCATCACTCTAGACGTAGGCTGGCTGTAGTTAGCACTGATCATTTTTATGAATTGGGGAGAGAACCCAAAGGCTTCCAGAGTACGGTACAAAAATCCCCAGTCGACGCGGTCAAAAGCCTTTTCTGCGTCAAGTCCCACCAACACAGCAGGTATACGGAACCTGTTGGCCTTTTCGATCAAATGGATCACCCGTCTCAGATTATCATGAGTCTGTCGCCCCTTGATGAAACCGGATTGATCCGGGTGGATGAGGGCCGGCAGCAAGTCCTGGAGCCTTCTCGCGAGGATTGAGGAATACAGTTTGGCATCTAAGTTGAGGAGGGCTATCGGGCGATATGAAGCACATTGGGTGGGGTCCTTCCCCGGCTTAGGGAGGATAGTGATCATAGGCTCGGCCATGGTTCCAGAGGTCCGGCCATCGTTAGCCATCTCATTAAAGAGGGAAACTAGATATTCGCACAGTTCACCCGCAAACGATTTGTAGAACAAGGCAGTATAGCCATCTGGGCCCGGAGCCTTGTGCAGCTTCAAAGCCTTTATAGCGTCCAACACTTCTTCCCTAGCGATAGGGGCGGAAAGCAGCGCATTCCATTCCCTGGAGACTTGTGGTATAGGAAGGCCATTTAGGAATGCGGATTGAGCATCCTGATCTAAGTCGACTCCCTCATATAGATCGGCATAATAGCGACCAAAGGTAGCAGCCTTATCCGCGTCTCGATGTTGCTCTTTCCCCGCTGAATCCCGAATCCCCCCGATGTATTCCCGTTCCCTCTTGTCTCGGAGTTGCCGGGCTAAGTGCCGTCCCACCTTGTTCCCCTGTGAATAGGAAGACCTCCGTAAGCGCAAGAGAGTGAATTCAGCCCGGTTGTTATAATGGGCCCGAAGTTTTCCCCGCACCGCAGTTAGAGGTCTGAAAGTCACTCGGGACGGATTAGATTTGTGTGCCTGTTCCAGCACTGCGAGTTCCGCCTCCAGGTCTTCCCGTTCTTTCCTCCTTAATTTATTACGGGTGGCATTGAGGCTCAGGCAGGTACCTCGTAATGAGGCCTTACAGGCATCCCAGGTGGTATACACCGAGGTGTTCGATGGTGGGTTAAGGGCCAGGAAGTCCCGAATGGCTTTCCTCAGCTCCTTGCATGTGACATCATCCCGTACCAGCGCCGCGGGGAAGTACAATTTTCGCCACCCATCCCCCCCCATCGACCAGTGTAACCCGAGAACCACCAAGCTGTGGTCTGACACTGAGAGTGGAAAGACGCTAGAGACACGGATGTCCCCCCTAAGGGCTTGGCTCACAAAGATATGATCAATGCGAGAGTAAGAGTGATGGAGGTGTGAGAAGAAGGTGTAATCTCTAGATTGGGGGTACAGGAAACGCCAACTATCAATCAGTCCCAGGGCCCCCACCTGTCGCTGCGTTGCATTGGAGAAGACCCTAGTGCCGGCTCTCTGTGTGCATGAGCTGTCCAGGTCCTTATCCCATACCATATTAAAGTCCCCCAGAAGGAACAGATGTCCCTCCACAAAGTTCCCCACTCTTTCCAACAATGCCTGCAGGAAGCTATTCTGTTTAGCATTGGGCGCATACACTACCACAAACGTACACATACGACCATACAACAAGCCTTTCACCATCAGCCAACGGCCCACTTTGTCACCACTCACCCCCCCAGGCTGAAAATGAAGGGACGCCCGGAACATAAGAGTCACCCCCCTATGCTTAGTAGAGGCAGACGCCCTATAGATGAGGGGAAAGTGTCTGTGTCGGAGTCTAAGCTCATCTTTCCTAGCTAGGTGAGTCTCCTGGAGTCCAACCACATCCAGATGATGGTCCGACAAATACTTCCATAGCTTCTGGCGCTTCTGTGGGGAGTTGAGACCCTTCACATTCCAAGAGCCAACACTAACAGGCATAATGAATCAGAAGGCCCCCATGCTGTGTGTTCTTCAGTCGAACCCATAGTCACCTCCCCGCCTCCCCCCGCGTCCATGCCAACCTCCCAGAGCCAGTCTCAACCCCACTCATTTCTGCCAAATACCCACACATCCTCCCTCCTTGCAAAACCCAGGATCCCGAACCCCCCATGAGCCAGATAACCAACAGTGAGTAGGTATTCCTCAGCAGAGCCCAAGACATTGACAACGCTCGAAGAAAAGCACCAGCAAAAGAGGCCAAAGCAGTAAACCTCCAGAACAAACAACGCACCGCCCACACATCCATTGGTCGCCACCACCCTTCCACCCCACCTTGCCCCGCACCCCAACTCCCCCCCATGCACCCCTCCCCCAGGACCCCCCATCCCCCCCTGCAAACAAAAGAACAATAGGAAATAACTCAAGGCACTGAACCTGAACAATGTACCCAGCAGTTCCAGTAGACCATAGTTCTTAAGGGCCCCTCTGGACTGGAATTGGGGTAAGGGTACCAACTTAGTGACCCCCAGGGCCAAGGTCCGGGGTGTCTTCTCCAAAAGTACAACCGAACCCCCGGGACCTTAGGGCCAGTGCCCCTCCGGCGCCAAACCACCAGTGGTTCAGGGATCATGCCGCTCCAGAGCTTTGTTGAGAATCTGCTAGCGTCGCCGAGGCCACCGAAGCCACCGCATCTCCCCTTTCCTGCAAGCTAGCAGTGCGATCCGGCCGCCGCCGGCCCGGAGACGAACCAACTCTGTGCCAGGAGGACGAACGATGTTGCCTCCTTGATGGTGAAGTGCGTGCCTCTTGGGAAGGTGTGACGTCATCCAGGCCCAAAAGATCCTTCGCCACCTGGAGAGAGCGAATCTGCGCTAGCCTATTCTGCCAGCGATGATACGTAAGGGATGTCCCCACGAGTAGGAGATGTTGCGTTCCCGCAGGAAGGAGGTCACGGGACGGAACTCCCTTCTCTTCTGAAGTGTTGAGGCCGCCAGATCCTGGTAGAGCTGCGGATGATGGTCCCTAAATTGCAGGGATGAGATGGCTCTGGCCTTCCGTAGGATGCGTTCCTTCACCTGGAAGTCGTGTACACAAACGAGGATGTCCGGAGGGGGTCCCCCAACTCTATGCACTCTATCCATTCGTATTTCCTGCACATCCTCCTCCTCTAGAATCTGCAAAAACAGGGCCTGGACATAACCACGCAAGTCCCCTGGCTCTCCGTCCCATGGCACCGCGCGAATGCAGATGTTGTTCCTTCGGGAACGGTTCTCTAAGTCTCTGTCTGGGTCTGCAGGTCCAAATTCTGTTCCGTGAGGCGGATGATGTCTTGCTGTAGCTGGTGCACATCGTTCGCCATACTCAGGTCATGATCCTCCAGCGTCGCCACCCGTTCGCCAAGTCCATCCACATCTCTCCGCACCTCCCGAAGATCCGATGCCAGTTGAGCGCGGAGTTCAGAGATGTCCTCTTTAATGGAGGCGAAGAGCTCAGACATAAAGGCCTTGGTGGCAGGCGCCTCATCATCCGATTGCTTTGACGATCCACTGGCTCCGGGAGAGGCCGGTTGCTGTGAAGATTTAGAGGCTCCATCCTTCCCCGGTCTCCCCTTACGTAGCGTGTTGGACATCGTGGAGCTCCGGCTGTGGCACGAGGCCAAGGCGGTCCCTCCCTCTCCAGGAACAAAAGGCGGAATGCCGCTATGGGATCTCCGGGACAGCAGGCTGCTTAGCACTCCCCTCCAGTCAGTCCAGCCAGGGGTACGACTTCTCATTCTCCGCCAGAGCCCCGCCAAGATCTTCACCGCAGGGTGCCACCCGCGTAATATTCCTCCGATGTACACTCCACTCCAGGAGGAAGAGGGGGAATCAATCGCCGTGGGGCCCTGATGCTAAGGCAAGCAAGAGTGTTCAAAGACAATGCAGGGCCTCCCCACACAGCCAGCCTAGTCCACGGATGAGTGAGACCAGCAGTATCGGAGCCGCCGGGCCCAGCCGGTGAAAGCCCAGTCAAGATGGCTCCGCAGGGGCTTCCCGCCAATAGGCGCGTCTTCAATGGTCAATACTGCGCCCCTGCAGCAGCAGCTCGCACAAAGCCCGGTCCCGGGTCCTCTGCTACCATAGACCGGGGATCTACAGGCCCCGGAGCCCAGAGTCCTGCAATGCCCCTCTTCGCTCCCTCCGAGCTACGGCACGTCCCCAGCAGGACAAAAGTCTGGTCCGGCCAAGCGGCCCACGAGGCGGCGTGTGCAGTACCGCTACCTTTGGCCTCTGCGTGTCCCTGTCCCTGGCCGCCAGAACCACCAGTGTCCGTCTCCCGGCTTCCCCAGGGCACCCGATGAAATGTCCCAGCTCCGGGCGGCAGCAACCCAGTTCAGAAGGCCCAAGGCCGCCGCGGCACCTCTCACCGCTGGGTCCGCGGTGCTACTGAACCCAAGGCCCGGCCCCACCTACACGCCGGGCCGGTGCTCCCCAGTCCGGCACCCTCCACTCCTCCACCAGCCGTACCAATCCTGCCACAGATCCGCCGGCAGCTCCGAACCGTACCTTCCCGCAGTAGATCCGGCTCACTCCTCTAATGGCCGCTCCCGGCACCTCCGGCCTCTCCTCGAGCGGCCGCTCCCAGCACCTCTCTGCTCCGCCAGCAGCTCGGACCTCACCTCCCCACACCAGGCCTGGCGCACCAGCTTCCTTCCTCCGGCAGCAACAGGACGCCCAGGACAGCCGCCTCCCCTCCGAAGGTGCGCCTCAGTCCCCGCAGGCAACAGGGGAGATTGAAAAGTCCCGAGGCTATCGCTGCACTTCGTCTCGGTGAGTCCGGGCGCCGCCTAATTCAAGAGCCAGCCTCTCCCTCACGCGAGGCCGGTGCTTACAAGGCCGTAATCCGCCACTCCTCCACCGTCTGTTTTAGGCGTCTCACAGCCCCGCCGACAGTGCCGGACCGCACCCCCCCGGTGTCGGTGACCTCCGCTGGCCTTCGGAAGCTGGTCAGCACCCCGTGGACAGTGCTGTAGAAGGCTGAGCTGGTTTGGCGCCGGAGGGACTCGAAAGAGCGTCCTACTCCGTCGCCATCTTGGCCACGCCCCCCTACACCCTATTATTAACACTAACAATGAAATTGTCTGGGGGGATTCTTCTTATTCTCATGTCTTTACCAGGCAGACCTGGGTTTACCAAAATGGAACCCAGGGTCCCGCATACAAAGAACCACTGCAGGCACACTCACTCAGTGTACTTTCACATTACACTTTCAGTTGAGCACTGTTTGTCCATGCAATGTACCTTTACATGTACCCATGCATTCAGCACACACACTCAGTCTGTACAAATACATACTCACTATGTGCCCTCTGCACAACACTTTGTTGCCGAATGAAGAAAAAGACGACACTACTTCTGCTGGCAATATAGTACAGACTCTAATATAAAATTAGCAGGAGTGCAAGCAGAGGGTTAGTCAGCTCTGAAGAACTGAAATCTGAGTCTCAACTTACAGTACAACAGACAGCTTCTTTTAAGTATGTCTTTATCACAAATACGTCGTACATTTGCATGGTAATGGGAACCTGCTAAAGCACAACATTTTATCAAAGTTATACTTTCTACAAAAGCAGCTAGTCACATGCCTGCGAAAATGCCATTTGTTCTATGCCTAAATATATTTCTCTATTCTAATGAAGCTCATATATACTTACCTGTCATGGGACATACACCACCATATATGATGCTTTTCACAATGTACGTCCCTGGACAGGCGCACTGCGATCTTGGAGGATGCCCTTTCCATAAACCTACATTTATAACCCATGTGCATCTTTGTGGCGTATCTGTGTGCTTTCCACATGTGCATTTGATTGTGTGTGTGCTCTCACCCCATATAGTTTTTGTGTGTAGTTTTTTTGTTGACACCATTATACTATGGTCTAGGCCGAATGATTATCCAACCAGGAAATGAGTCACCCAGAAGTCATGGTATGGGCCTGGTGATTATACAGTCAGGAAATGAGTCACCTAGACTGGGCATGATGATTATGCAATCAGGAACTAAGTCACCAGTCATGGTATGAGCCTGGTAATTATACAATCAGGAAATTAGTCAAACAGACTGGACCTTATAATTATACATTCAGGAAATGAGTTATCCATAACACTCATGATATGAGCCTGGTGATTATACAATCACAGAATGAGTCACCCACTCAGCACCCATCTTAATTGGACTGAGACTATAAAGGCACTCCCTTCCTGCACCCGGTTGCTAGGCAATCAAGGAATCGGTGTGACCACTGTCGCATTTTCAGAGCAGCTCTGATCCCTGGTGGACTTCATGGTAACAGCATCTAGTGGAGTCACGAGCCTGCAGAGGACATTGGCGAATCATTCTGTGTCATGAGTCTGCAGTGGACATCACCAACCTGTGTCATGAGTCTACAGTGGAAGTCAGCTGGTCATCCTGTCACAGACCTGCAGTAGGCATTGGCACATCTGAAACTGTATAGTAAGTCACGCTGCCAGTCATGCACCCCAAAGGGGACATCTGTAACGCCTTAAAATAGAATCTCGCCACAGCAGCTCTCTACTAAGGTAACAAGTCAGTATATACAAAACTACAACTGTTATGTTATGTTATGTTATTTTTACTTATACCGCGCACAGCTGCCCCAGCAAAGGGGCGTCCTGGCGCTTTGACAAGGCAGACATAACACAACACTAAAAGGGCTCAGAAAAGTAGACCGCAAAAGAAGAACTAGACAAATAAAAAGGTCTTAATGGCCCGCCTGAACTGAAAAAGCTCATCAATGAGCCTGTTATGCATGGGGAGAGAGTTCCACCAGTTTGCTGCTAAAACTCGAAAAGAGCGACCACCAGCTCTACTCAATCTAAAGCGCGGGACCACTGCTAAATTCTGACCCTGAGATCTGAGGGCACGTTGAGGAGTATATGGAGTAAGCAGATTCTCCAGGATTTGAGGAGACGAGCCCTTAAGGATTTTAAAGGCCAAACAGAGGACCTTGAATTTAATCCTCTGGCGGACAGGGAGCCAATGAAGGGAGTGAAGGGATTTAGATACCGGGCAGCGCCTTGGCAGGCCTATCACCACTCGGGCTGCAGCATTTTGGACTCACTGTAATCGAGCGAGTTCTGCTTGATTAATCCCAGCCAGTAAAGAGCTGGCATAGTCCAACCTAGACAACACTGATGCTTGAACCACCAGCTGTCTAGTGGATGCATCAAAGAATTTGAGGATCGGTCTAAGTCCTCTGATAATGCCATAGCATGAAGCCGCCACCTTCTTGGTATGACAGACAAAACTGAGGGATGGATCAAGCCATACCCCCAGATTTTTGATCTCTGATGCTGGGGAAGGAGTCACACCCAATTCAGAAGGCCACCAATTGTCACCCCACAATTCTACCTGCTTACCCACCACCATAATCTCAGTCTTCTTGGTGTTTAGCTGGAGACAGTTGGAATTCATCCAGTTGGCCACTGCTCGTAGGCCATCACAGAATCTGGGAGCCTCTAAATCTGAGTCCCCACTCAGTGTGACCGCCAGCTGCATGTCGTCTGCATAAGAGACCATCGTCAGGCCCCACTGTTTGACGACCGCAGCCAGCGGTCTCACATAAAGATTGAAAAGAGTGGGACTCAATGATGATCCCTGTGGGACCCCCAGATCCAGCGAATGAAATTTCGATTTACCGGGCGGGATCGCCACCTGGAATGACCTATCAGCAAGGAAAGATCGAAACCAGCATAAGGCGGAGCCTGAGACACCCACTTCCTCCAGCCGCTGCAGCAGAATCCTGTTCGAGACCGTGTCGAACGTGGCGCTAAGATCTAACAACAATAGCGCCGCCGTCCGACCCGCATCAAGCACAGAGCGTAGATGCTCGACCATGGAAAGGAGGGCCGTCTCTGTGCTGTGGCCTGCACGAAACCCATTCTGAGTAGGGTCAAGAATGTTAGCCCTAGATAGATGGTCTGAGAGAATGGCGTTTACATGGGCCTCCCCAACTTTCGTGGCCCAAGGAAGTAAAGAGATGGGGCGGTAGTTTTCAGGCTTAAGAGGGTCAAGAGTCGCCTTCTTTAAAATCGGTGTGACTACAGCCTGCTTCCATCTGACGGGAACTACCCCGGAGGAAAGAGACAAGTTAATCAAGGAGAGTACAGGCGTACGGCAGAGCGGCGCCAGAATCTTAAGTTGGGCGGGTTTCAGCGGATCTGCCGGGGATCCTGATTTGATTTTAATGCTAAGTGAGTCAAAGGCCTCCATAGATAGGGAGGGCAAGATGGTAAGACACTCACTATCTTCCAAAGTGCAGCTGACCCGTTCCAGGGCTGAAGAACCCATTGGAAAAGTTCGATAAATGGCTTGCACTTTCTCACGGAAAAAGGAGGCTAATCCCTCACAATGGGAATCCGAACATATATCGGCCGCAGATGCCCTCTTCGCCATCAGGTCCTTTAGCACCTTAAAAATGAGTTTTGAAGGGTTCTAATTATTCTGAAACTCATGAGCATAAAAGGCTGCTCGTGTTTTACATACCGCCCTATGGTAGATTTTAATCTTAGCAAGATAGCAAGCTTTTAATTCAGGAGTGAACGATTTCCTCCAAGATCTCTCGGCCTGTCTACAAGATCTTTTGAGGGATGCTAATGAATTATCATACCATGGACTAGGCTCCTTCCGACGACACTTGGACCAGCCCAAGGGGATCAGGGAATCAAGGGCCTCAGAGATCCACTCACAGAAGGAGTCATATCCACGATCAACCTCAGTGAAAGGAGCTAGAGGAGCCTCCTCAAGCAGATGATAAAAGTCCTCCAGTCTTAGTTTGTGCCAGTGTCGCTTGAGAACCAGTCTATCCTGAGGTATGAAAAGGGAATCAGACATAGGGCAGAGTATTTTCACCAACATATGGTCTGTCCAGACCAGCTGGGTAGGACCGAGAGCTCTAACTCCCTCTAAGTTTGTAAAAAAAGGATCAAGAATATGACCACCTCGATGTGTGGGACTAGTAATCAGCTGGGAGAGCTTTAAGGCCTCAAGATCGGCCAGAAAGCTCCTGATCGAAGGCAAAGAGCTACAATCAAGATGCAGATTCAAGTCTCCAATGACATTGAAGTTGGCACAACCTAATGCCTCTGAGCTAATAAGATCAGGGAGAGCAGCCCTAAAGTCAGAGTCACACCCCGGAGGGCGGTAAATTAGCAGGCCGGAAAAGGTAAAGTGGTGGCTGACCGATATTTTAAATAGGCCACTTTCACAGCCTGGAAGTTTGACGGCCTTCCATTCACACGGGTAACACCTCTTAACGGCCATGGCAATCCCCCCCCCCCCTAGTCACTCGATTAAGGGTGAAGTTGGAATATTCTGGAGGGAAAGCCAGATTAATTATGGAGGAATCGGAGTCCTGCAGCCAGGTTTCAGTCAAGAAAATCACATCAGGGGAGTCATCAATGAGAAGATCGTATACCTCCTGATAGTGCTTTACCAAAGATCTGATGTTTAAGCTCCAGATACTCAAATCCCGCAATCCTGCCTTAATTTTAGGGGGGGCTGGTCACTGCAAAGATCGAATAAGGGAAGGAGTATCTAAAGTCCAAGCACCACATCTACATTGATAAGGACCGCATAGCAGGTCTACGGGCGGGAACTCACATAGTGGAACCCGATCCCGAATGGCCAACAGATCGGCCCTTAGATAACTCATAGGAGACAGCGTCATGATACCCAGTCCCAGAGTCCTGCCGCGACCCGCGCTACCTTAGTGCTGACGGGCGCAGACGGGCAGGACTCTGGCACGACTCAGGCACAGTGAAGGCACGACCGCTGCGCAATACCGCTGCGCGGCTAAGGGAGCTTTAAGTAGGCGTCCCTCTGGCCGTCCGGAGCGCTAGAGCGCTCGCAACTGGCGTCCCCTGCAAGTCTGCACCACTCCAAGATGGCGCCCAAAGTTCCTCACCACTCCAAGATGGCGCCCAAAGTTCCTCACCACCCAGAACCGGACCCGCACTCGCGTATGACACTGCCCTCAGCATCTCATGTACAGCTTGCTGCAGTGTTTAGGGATAGCGGCTAGGGATATTTGGAGGTTGAAGGAACCCAAAGGTTTACCTGGTTCAGGTCTGATCAGTTCATTATTGTGGTGCACTTTTGTAAGGTGCCTTCCACCACTTTCGGATTGGAGAAGGGCTCTATTCCTTCGAACGATTATTCAGTGAATTAACTGAGGGCATCATCCTGCCATCCTCCTGAGCCAAGATCCTACGCTACCTCTGATCTGGTTGCGTGAAAAGGTAATACAGGTACAGAAATGAGTGTGGTGAGATGCACAAGGGAGTTGTTAGACACCAAGCGTCCTGCCTAGTCCCTTAGAATAGTGGAGGGAGGTGAGTGCTTGCCTTGTGGGGATAAGCTCTTTTGAGCAGGTCCCTTACTGGTCTGACAGAGGAGGAGTTGGTTGACGCTCCCTTCCTTTATATACGTTGGTTTGCTGAGGAGCCAGTGCTTGGCTTCCTGTTCCTTGAATCCACGCCCCTTCCCTCAGTTCTCTGCCGGTTTACTGTCTCTAGCCCCTTCCATACGTTTCCATCGTTTGTTGCCTCCCCTAGTTCTCCGTCCTGGGTGTGCAAGCCAGTGTTACTGCACTCCTTATCCTGAAGCAGTCGTCTTGTTCCATTCCTCACTGCCGTTCCGGAAAGGTCACTGTGTCCGTGTTTCCTGTACCCCGCAATTGCGTCTTGTTTATTTTTTTTATTTTTATTTTATTTGCTGGTTTATATAGCGCTTGAATCAACTCCAGCTGGAGTATCTCTGTGCTTTTTGGGGCCGGTAGTAACAGAAGTTGTTAATGAGTAGAAACTAGATCTCATTTCTGAACAGAGCAGTTTTCAGGAGTTTCCGGAATGTAAGATGTTCTTTACATTGTCTCAGAGACAGAGGAAGTTTGTTCCATAGAGTGGGTCCGGTAATAGATAGAGCTTTACACCCGTGTCTGTTTTTTTTGGCACGGGGGACCACTAGAAGAAGATTGTTACTGGACCTGAGGGACCGAGTTGGGATGTAAGGGACAAATTTCCGCTCGAGATAGGCGGGCCCCTGTCCATTTAGACATTTGTGGATCAGACAGCATATTTTAAATTTGGCTCTTTGTCGGATTGAGAGCCAGTGCAGCTGCTCAAGGAGAGGTCTGGAGGCAGTTCTCGGGGGGACATTGAGAACAAGGCGAGCTGCCGTGTTCTGAATGACCTGCAGCTTAGCCAACACCCCTTCGTTGGCAGAAAGCAACAGGCCATTACAATAGTCGATCCAACTTAGAATTAGTGCCTGAACAAGGGTTTTCCTAGCAGAATCAGGTAGCAAAGGGAAAACTTTGCGTAACAGGCTGATAGTATGGTAGCATATTCCTGAAATGTAGTTCGTGTGTTGTTTGAGTGACAGATCTTGGTCGAATCGAATCCCCAGATTCTTCACGACCTGTTTGGGTTCAGGAACTGCTCCTAGGTCTTGCGGCCACCACTCTGGAGTCCATAGCATTTTAGCCTCCCCAAACAACATTACCTCAGTTTTGCTGACGTTACACTGAAGGCAATTTGATGACATCCAGTTTGCGACTGCTTTCATGCCTGATGAAAAGGAGTTTGTAACATCAGCGGAGAGAGTCTTAAAAGGGAAGAGGAGCTGCGTATCATCTGCGTATGATACGGGGATGAAACCATACCTGCGCATCACTCTTGCCAGGGGTGCCACATAGATATTAAAAAGAGTTGGGCTTAAACAGGAGCCCTGTGGCACCCCTTTTGAGATCTCTACTTCCGCTGAACGATACGCGGCCATGGTGATTCTCTGGGTGCGATCAGATAGGAAGCTCTTCAACCAGTCAAGGGCTTTGTTCCTAATGCCAGCGTTCGACAACCGTTCGGTCAAGATGGTGTGAGACACGGTGTCGAACGCTGCCGACAGATCTAATAGAACCAAGATGACTGAGAGGCCCTTGTCCTGGTACATGTGTAGATCGTCAGTGACAGATAGGAGGGTGGACTCCGTGCTATATTTTGGCCGGAACCCTGACTGAGAGTAGTCCAGGGCGCCAGCAAGTTCAATGTATCCGAACAGGTGATGGTTTACATGTTTTTCAATCAGTTTCCCTAAAAATGGTAGTAGGGAGATGGGTCTGAGGTTGGTTAACCCCTTCGGGGCTAATGACGAGCTGGGCTCGTCATGGCGCTTACCTGCGCTGCGCTGATGACAAGGCCAGCTCGTCATCAGCCCCACCCTCGGGGGAAGCGCTGGCGCTCCCCCCAAGGTTCTCTGATCTTGGTTGTTTTGCTGGGGGCGGCAGCGGAAGAGCTTCTGCTGCCGCCCCCGCCCCCCCCCCCCCATGGGAATCCCTGATGACGTCAGTGCGCACAGCGCGCGCTGACATCATCAGGGATTCCCTGCGCTCGGGAAGCCATTTGTTTCCTGAGCGCCGTGCAGTAAGGTAGGTTTTTGGACTCCGGCGGGGGTTTGGGGCAGCGAAGAGGCATCAGGGGAGAGGAAAGAGATTTTCCTCTCCCCTGATGTCTCTTTGCAGGGCATTTCTGCCTCACGATCGCGCACAGCGTCGCGATTGTGCGGCGGAAATGCCCCCACTAGCACCAGGGATTGTTGATTTAGCTTTTCGGAAGCGACCCCTTGGGCAAGGGTCGCTTCCAGGTGGGCTGCCATGTAATTATCGATTTTCTGCCCCCCCTGGGGGGAAAACGGCCCGTTTTTTCGGCCGTTTTTCCCCCAGGGGGGGCTGAAAGTTCCCACTAGCACCAGGGTTGTTTTTTGGAGCCAAGATGGCGGCCATGGCTTATGTTTACGTTTTTCTGTCCCCCCTGGGGGCAAATTGGCCCGATTTTCTTTGCCGTTTTGCCCCCAAGGGGGACAGAAAATGCCCACTAGCACCAGGGATTTTGTTGTTAGCTTTTAGGAAGCGACCCCTTGGGCAAGGGTCGCTTCCAGGTGGCCTCATATTTTACTTTTTGTTTTTTTTGCCCCCCTGGGGGCAAATCGGCCTGTTTTTCGGCCGTTTTTCCCCCAGGGAGGGCAGAAATTT
The DNA here is from genome assembly GCF_964263255.1 of Lissotriton vulgaris. Lineage (NCBI taxonomy): Eukaryota > Metazoa > Chordata > Amphibia > Caudata > Salamandridae > Lissotriton > Lissotriton vulgaris. The sequence continues at coordinate 49,319 of NW_028250873.1, read as the reverse complement.
CCCACTAGCACCAGGGATTTCTGTTGGGGCAATGTGTTTGTTTTGGGAAGCGACCCCTTGGGTAAGGGTCGCTTCCAGGTGGCCATGATTGTGTTTTTGTTTTTCTGTCCACCATGGGGGCAAATCGGCCCGTTTTTTTGTCTGTTTTGCTCCCAGGGGGGGGCAGAAAATGCCCACTAGCACCAGGGATTTTGTTTTTAGCTTTTAGGAAGCGACCCCTTGGGCAAGGGCCGCTTCCAGGTGGCCTCATATTTACTTTTTGTTTTTCTGCCCCCCCTGGGGGCGAATCGGCCAGTTTTTCGGCCGTTTTGCCCTCAGGGGGGGCAGAAATTTCCCACTAGCACCAGGGATTTCTGTTGGGGCAATGTGTTTGTTTTGGGAAGCGACCCCTTGGGTAAGGGTCGCTTCCAGGTGGCCATGATTGTGTTTTTGTTTTTCTGTCCACCCTGGGGGCAAATCGGCCCGTTTTTTGCCGTTTTGCCCCCAGGGGGGGCAGAAAATGCCCACTAGCACCAGGGAATTTAAATTTTGTTTTTAGGAAGCGACCCCTTGGGCAAGGAGTAGTGCTTGGCTGGCGGTGTGTGCGGAGTGGCGCTTGGCTTGCAGTGTGCATGGAGTGGTGTTTGGCTGGTGGTGTGTGTGGAGTGGCGCTTGGCTGGATGGTGTGCGTGCAGTGGTACTTGGCTGTCTTTGCACGGAGTGCTGCTTTGCTGGCGGTGTGTGTGGAGTGGTGCTTGGCTGGATGGTGTGCGTGGAGTGGTACTTGGTTGCCTGTGCACGGAGTGGTGTTTGGCTGGTGGTGTGTGTGGAGTGGTGTTTGGCTGGCGGTGTGTGTGGAGTGGTACTTGGCTGGATGGTGTGCGTGGAGCGGTGCTTGGCTGGCGGTGAGTGGCGCTTGGCTTGCGGTGTGCGTGGAGTGGTGCTTGGCTGGCGGTGTGTGTGGAGTGGTACTTGGCTGTCGGTGTGGGCTGAGTGGCGTTTGGCTGGCTGTGTGCGTGGAGGGGTACTTGGCTATATATGCACGGAGTGGTGCTTGGTTGGCGGTGTGTGTGGAGTGGCGCTTGGCTGGTGGTGTGTGTGGAGTGGTACCTGGCTGTCTGTGCACGGAGTGGTGCTTGGCTGGTGGTGTTTGTGGAGTGGCGCTTGGCTGGTGGTGTGCGTGGAGTGCTACTTTGCTGTCTGTGCATGGAGTGCTGCTTGGCTGGCGGTGTGTGTGGAGTGGCGCTTGGCTGGTGGTGTGCGTGGAGTGCTACTTTGCTGTCTGTGCACGAAGTGCTGCTTGGCTGGCGGTGTGCGTTGGGTGGCGCTTGGCTGGCGCTGTGTGTGGTGTGGTACTTGGCTGTCGGTGAGTGGTGCTTGGCTTGCGGTGTGCGTGGAGTGGTACTTGGCTGGATGGTGTGCGTGGAGCGGTGCTTGGCTGGCGGTGAGTGGCGCTTGGCTTGCGGTGTGCGTGGAGTGGTGTTTGGCTGGCGGTGTGCGTGGAGGGGTACTTGGCTATCTATGCACGGAGTGGTGCTTGGCTGGCGGTGTGTGTGGAGTGGCGCTTGGCTGGTGGTGTGCGTGGAGTGGTACTTGGCTGTCCGTGTGTGCTGAGTGGTGTTTGGCTGGCGGTGTGCATGGTCTGGTGATTGGATGGTGGTGTGGGTGGACTGGCACTCGGCTGGCGGTGTGTGAGTAGTTACTTTCTGTTGGTCACTACACACACTGCTAGTTGAGTGACACTCTACGCAGTCCATCATTTTCTGTAGTTGCTGTGTCAGATATGTGGGCGTGTGAAAGTGATGGGCCCTTGAATGGCGCTGGCGCTGTAAATGTGTTGTATGTGTCACTCGTACAGAAGGTGTATGAATGTCCCTACTGCCCCTGTGTGATGGGGGTACTGGTAGGAGCAAAAGACTGACTGGCACCAAAGGGGTCAGGTAGAAAAAAAAAATCAAAAAATTAACCAGTGTCTTGATGTTAAACCTCATCTAATCCCAATTGGTGTAAGCCCTATTTGATGGCCTATCTGGCCGAATTTCAATTTGGGGGGCAAATTTGTGTGTTGTTTTAATTGTTATATTGTTTGTGAAATGTGGTATTAATTTTTTTTCTTCTCTATTTTTGTCATGTTCCAGGCTTTTGCTGTTTGGATTGTTGTAGGTTGTGTGTCTGTTTGCAGCTTGTGTAGTTGCTTGTGCTTGGTAAGTGAATGTATTTTGTACTACTTTCCCTTGATGTTTGTCTTTTTGAAAAAGGTTGTACTTCTAGCAGTTTGTGTGGCTCTGTGTTTTTTTTTCTTTTTCTTTTTCAGCATTAGTGTTTGATGTGCACTTTGTTTTCTAATCTGTCATTTCTTTTTTTCTTTCTAGTGGGATATCATTTCTTTTTGCTGTGTCTCAACAGAGTAGGTGCTGGTGAGTGTAGCTATATTTGGTAAGAGTGAAATTGTTTTGGATTGTATTTATCTTTTTGTGAAAGCCTTACCTTGTTTACTTCTTACTTTGCACAGTGTAGGTTGTTGGTCATTTGTGTGTGCAGTCTACTTGCTTTGTAAGGATAATGGCTAGTCGTAGGATTACTGCTCAGCAGGTTCTTGGTTTGCTTTTTGAGTCTTCCTCTGACCATGGTTCAGAGAGTGAGTCCGATTCGGACTCCCAGGTGGCGGTAGAAGATTCTGGCAGTGAGTTTTCTCTTCGCATGGAATCATCATCATCGGATGATGAATCTTCTAGTGCTGATGAAGGGCCTATGGTAGAGGAGGACATTGAGATGCCGGTAGTGGGCCAAGAGGCACCTGTGCTGCTGCCGAGGGGCGCAAGGTTTTCTTTCTTTTTACGTCGGCAAGAGGCATGTGGGCTGGAGCCTGCCCCCAAAAGGCTTCACATTGCTGTGGTGCGCAAAGAGGCATCTGGTGCTTTTCGTCTTCCTGCTGGTGTAGTGCAGCAAGAGGCATCTGGGGCTGTTAGGCTTCACATTGGTGTAGAGCGGCAAGAGGCATCTGGGCCTGCTGGGCTTCCCGTTAGTGTTGGGCAGGAAGAGCCCTCTGGGGATGCTATGTCTTCTGTTGATGTTGTGCAGCCAGAAGTATCTGTGGCTGTTAGGCTTCCCATTAGTGTAGAGTGGCAAGAGGCATCTGGGCCTGCTGGGCTTCCCGTTGGTGCAGTGCAGGAAGAGCCCTCTGTGGATGCTATGTCTTTTGTTGGTGTTGTGCAGCCAGAAGTATCTGTGGCTGTTAGGCTTCCCGTTGGTGAACAGCAGCAAGAGGCTTCTGTGGCTGCTCCCCCCGTTGATAGGGATGGCCTCTGGGTTCCCCCTGGCATGGTGCAGCTGGTATTGCCAGAGTTCACTGGTGTTCCTGGATGTAGAGTGAATACTGAGAATTATCTGCCTATAAATTTTTTTCAGTTGTTTTTTGACGATGTGTTTTTGCAAAAGATTGTTGATCAAAGTAATTTGTACGCTGAACAATTTTTGAGGGCCAACAGTGCCAGCCTTAAGCCCTTTGCTAGAGCAATCCGGTGGACTCCCACAAATGTTGAAGAGATGAAGAAGTTTTTGGCATTAACTTTTTTGATGGGCTTGCTAAGGAAGCCATCGATGACTTCATATTGGTCCAGTAGTCCCTTGATGGCAACAGCTATATTTCCAGCAGTCATGAGTCGTGATCGGTATATGCTGCTTCTTCGGATGATGCATTTTGTTGATAATAGTTTGGCGTTGCCACGTGATCACCCTGATTGTGACCGTTTGTTTAAAATTCGGCCTGTCCTTGATCACTTTGTCGATCGTTTTCCTGAAATCTTTGCACCTGGTAAAGAAATTGCAGTGGATGAGTCTTTGGTGTTGTTCAAGGGCTGCTTAGTTTTTAGGCAATACATTCCTAGTAAGAGGGCACGCTATGGAATCAAACTGTATATGCTGTGTGACAGTGAGACTGGATATGTCTACAATTTCAGGGTGTACACTGGTAAGGAGTCCAGCATTAACCCTCCTGGTTGTCCTGCTACTTTTGGAGTGACTGAGAAGATTGTGTTTGAACTAGGTAGAGGATTATTTAACAAAGGCCATCATTTATATGTAGACTAGCAGCCCGCCCCAGCGTTGCCTAGGGCAGAAGGGGGCGGTGGGCAGCATTTCAGGCTTGCGTGCACTCCCGCCCCGGCCCCCGCCCGCCACGACATTTCCACTCCTCCCCGCGCTTCACTCAGCCGCACACGTTCTGACTTGCGTGCACTACCGCCCGGTCCCGGCCCGCCACGACATTTCCACTCCTCCCCGCGCTTCACTCAGCCGCACACGTTCCGCCTCCTCCCATCGCTCCCGCGCTTCACCTACCTCAGCCCGACTTCACCACTCCTCGTTCCGCCTCCTCACATCAGCCCAACTTCACCGCTCCTCGTTCCGCCTCCCCCCATCAGCCTGACTTCACCGCTCCTCGTTCCGCCTCCTCCCATCTCTTCTCTGAGCCGCACACGTTCCGCTCCTCCCCGTGCTTCATGTATCTCAGCCCGACTTCACCGCTGCTGTCCACCGCTCCTCCCCGCGCTAGATGATGTCAGCACGCACGTCCACGTTGTTAGCGCACACGGCCGGCGCTACTTCTTAGGGACTACTTTTTTTTATTGTTTATTTTTTAAATAACGTTTATTTTTATATTTTTTATAGCCTATGTCCATCTACAGGACCCCCCCTTTCCAACGCTGTATTGGGTGTTGGGATTGGTGGTGTACTTTTCGAGTTTACCTGGCTCAAAGGACACAGTTCTCTCTTTATAATAGTAGTATAGATAACTTCTACACTGGTGTACGGTTGTTCAAGGAGTTGGCCAAAGTGGGCACTGTTGCATGTGGCACAATGCGCAGTAACCGTAAAGGTTTCCCAAAGGAACTTGTTTGCAAAAGGCTTGAGCGGGGACAGTCTACGGCATTGCGAAGTGGGGAGCTTCTAGCTGTGAAGTTTTCAGACAAGAGAGATGTGTACATGCTGACTACTATCCACGATGAAAGAACAGAACCTGTGCCTGTTTGGGGTCAGGGTGCTGAAGTGCGCAAACCTGTGTGCATTTTAGCTTACAATAAGTTCATGGGTGGTGTTGACAGAGTAGATCAGAGGTTGGAACCTTATGCTGCTCTTCGAAAGGCTTATGTGTGGTACAAGAAGTTGGCTATCCATCTGTTTCACTTGGCATCCTTTAATGCTTTTGTTGTGTTCCAGAAGTCTTGTCCTGAGGCGAAGATGCCTTTTGTTAAGTTTCAGGAGTCTATAATAGGCAGCCTTGTACTTGTGCAGCAGGCAAGTGTTCCTAGATTTGGAGTGGTGGAGGAAGTGGCTAGAGTGAAAGATCGCCACTTTCCTGAATCTATTCCTTCCACTACTGCAAGAGAATTTCCGACTAGAAGATGCAGAGTCTGTTGGCGAAGAGGCGTGCGGAAGGAGTCTCGTATATACTGTCCTGACTGTCCTTCTAAGCCTGGATTGTGTCTGTCAGCTTGTTTTAGATCGTACCACACGAAAACGAAGTTTTGGGAGTTTGAATGAGCTGTAAAGTGAATTGCCTGGTCTGTATTCTGTAAAAAAAAAATTGATTTTATTTCAAGGTTTGGCATTAGTGCAATGTGTTTAGTTTTAGAATTTGTGTTAGCTGTTTTGTAGGTATTTCCATTTGTTTAGTGTTATTTTGAAAAGAAGAATTCTAAATGTGATTGTGGTGTGTGCCGGCTGGTACTTGGATGGCGGTGTGCGTGGACTAGCGCTTGGCTGGAGGTGTGTGTGGACTGGTGCCTCCCTGGCAGAGTGCATGGTTTGGTGTTTTGTGGGTGGTGCATGTGGATTTCTGTTTGGCAGGCGGAGTGCATGGTTAGGTGCTTGGCTGGCGGTGTGAGTGGATGGTGCTTGGCTGGTGGAGTGCAAGGATTGGTGCTTGGCTGGTGGTGTGTGTGCACTGGTGGTTGGCTGGCGGGCTGCGTGGACTGGTGCTTGGCTGGTGGTGTGTGTGTGGAGTGGTGCTTGGCTGGTGGTGTGTGTGGAGTGGTGCTTGGCTGGCGGTGTGTGTGGAGTGGTACTTGGCTGTCGGTGTGCGCTGAGTGGTGTTTGGCTGGCGGTGTGCGTGGAGGTGTACTTGGCTGTCTGTGCACGGAGTGGTGCTTGGCTGGCGGTGTGTGTGGGATGGCGCTTGGCTTGCGGTGTGCGTGGAGTGGTGCTTGGCTGGCAGTGTGTGTGGAGTAGTACTTGGCTGTCTGTGCACGGATTGGTGCTTGGCTGGCGGTGTGTGTGGAGTGGCGCTTGGCTGGATGGTGCGCGTGCAGTGGTGTTTGGCTGGCAGTGTGCATGGTCTGGTGCTTGGATGGTGGTGTGTGTGGAGTGGCGCTTGGCTGGATGGTGTGCGCTGAGTGGTGTTTGGCTGGCAGTGTGCATGGTCTGGTGCTTGGATGGTGGTGTGGGTGGACTGGCGCTCGGCTGGCGGTGTGCGAGTACTAACTTTCTGTTGGTCACTACACACACTGCTAGTTGAGTGACACTCTATGCAGTCCATCATTTTGTGTAGTTGCTGTGGCAGATACGTGGGCGTGTGAAAGTGATGGGCCCTTGAATGGCGCGGTCTGCTGGTGTGAGAGTTGTAATGTGATGGGTCCGCGGCTGGCGGTGTGAATGTTTAGTATGTGTCACACGTATGAAAGGTGTATGAATGGCCTGTAAAGAGGTTGGTGCCTTGACGTGGCTTTACAGCTCACGAGCTGTGAGTCAGTGGTTCAGTTTATCATACTTTCAATTGTACGCAGTGTATTTCATTTTTGTGAAATTACTTGCAAATAAAATTGTATGTACTGAATCATCACTCATCCTCGTGCCAAATCCAGCCAGTATGTGTGTGTGCTTGCGGTTTAGATGGCTGTCAAGTATTATTTGGTTTTTTTTTCTCTTTCAGAAGTAGGGTGTACCTTGTCCCTTTTTGTGAATGTTGTAATGTGTTGCTTTTCCTTCCGGATGGTGTCAATGGTCTGGTGTGTATCAGGTATGAAAGGTGCGTGAATGGCCTGTAAAATGGTTGGTGCCTTGTCGTGGCTTTACAGCTCACGAGTTGCGAGTCACTGGTTCGGTTTTCAAGCATTTATTTATTGACAGAGCATTTCATTTTGATGAAATATCTTGTTAATAAAATTTTATGTACTGAACCATCATTCGCCCTCGTGCCAAATCCAACCTGTATGTGTGTGTTGTTGAGGAATAGATAGCCGTGCTTGAATGTTTGACTTTTGAGTAAGTCTGTTAAGGTGTACATTGTGAGAAGTTGGCCCGATATGCAACGTTCGCTATTCTAGCGACCGCTATGTATCGTTCCAACGACCCTTATGGTGTTTGGTTGTAAGTCAACCTATAGACCAGCTATCCTAGTAGCGTGGATACGAGCAGTCTAAGGCTAAAGACTCGAGAGGGCGTGTTAAGCCAGCTGTTCACCACACATGTACCCCTTGAACACCCAGTGAAAGGACACCACACAAGTGTTATGAAAATAAACAGTATATTTATTAAGAATCACAACAGCCCTGTACTCTTTATGAGGACAGGGTACTAAGCACAAACCAAATCTCTTTAGCAATACTTCAAGTGCACAATTAGGAACAAGTGTCCGAGGACACGGAAAGATTAAGGTCTCGGGCGGACCCGATAAGGCAAGTCGGAAGCGAGGGACTCGGGACCCTAGAGTAAGGAGGCTATGCGGCACCGAAATGCTGAGTTACCTAGCCACGAGGGCTGCGGCTGCACAAGTCTTACAGGCGTCGGGGTCTTCGCTGACGAGCCAGGAGCCGGAAGAAAAGGAGTTGCTGGCCGGCGACCAGTGCTGAATAGTTCGTGGAGATCCAAACCTGGATCGGAGATTGAAGAAACCTGAAAGCAGAGGGGACCAAGTTCGTACTACTAGCCAGTAGTCAGAGGGTACCAGGAAGGCACCGGTTGGCCGTCACCTCGACCAGGTGAGTGGGCGACGCTAGGCTCTGCAGTCTCACGGACCAGGAGGCGTTATCGGCGACCACGGCGGAGGTGCGAGCTGTCCCACGAAGGATGATGCTGTCGGCGTCGCTGGGCCCAGGATGGGGCAACAAGCCTTGGCAGTTCTCAGGGCCACGTGGTGGGCCTAAGAGGGCGTCTTGAGTGGACCAGGAGGGTCCGGGGTGCTTCTCGCAAAGATGGAAGCAAGGGCCAGTCTGGAGCAACCAGACCAGCAGTACTGATTCTCGGATGTCGTCACAGAAGGACACAAGCCAGCGGCTAGTGACCAGACAACGTGCTGAGCAGCGAGCAGAAGGGCCCCACGCAGATCGTGGAGATGCTGGGAGACTGCACTTCGGTGCTGGAGCGGCTCAGGGTCGGGGCTTCTCGGACCCCAGAGCACTCACCAGAGAGTTACCTCGATGGTCGTGCTGGTTTTAAGAGCGTGCAGGTTCTGATGATGGCCGGTCCCTCGAGGTCTCGTCGCACCCACGGATCACAGCTGAGCTGATGATGTGGGTAGAGGTCAGAGGTGCCAGGGAAGCCGGTTCTCGTCGAGCTGGGCCGTCGGATTCCTTGAGGAAGGACTTACAGCAAACCGCAGAGTTCTTAGTTGGTGCCTGCTGATGCAGGGTGACTACTCCTTAGTCACAAGGGAGAAATCTTGAGAAGAGTCTTGAATGTCCTTTCGTAGAAAGTAGTTCTTGAATCAAAGATGATCTAATTTGGAAGGGTTCCCGCTCCGGTCTTTATTCTAAAGAAAGGGGTGGGTACATGACTAGGTCCTGCCCTAAGGGTGGGACCAGGAAGGGGGCAGTTACACCCCTCTCCCCTGCCGGACTTTCCCCAGGCCAGGGCTGTCGCCCCTGGAACTGGTTCTAACCGGCAGATGCGTAGTGAGCACCGGGGTGCCACTCCGCAGTCACCTTCACGCAAAAGCCCTACCTACCCAGAATACACAAACCCTGTCTGGGACGGTGCGAACACCGCCCTCGACGGGAAACCCTTTGTCCAAGCGCTCCTCGCTGGAAGGACTCCCAGCAACAGGAGGTCAGACTCGTGTCTGTGGTGGCAGCATCCATTTTGTGGAGCTGAGGCTTCTGTTAACTTTAACCGGGGTTCACAGTTACGTGCATGTCGTGTCCCTCTAGAAGGGTGGGATGCTAACCTCATCGCCAGAATTGGTGAGAGGGCAGCACCCCGATTCGTATGACACCTTACTCGACATGCCTTGATAACGCGACACCGGAGTTACCGTTATGGTACGCGTTATCATGGAACAGCTATTGGGTCTTGATTCCGCAAACTGCAACCGGGCTCGGCTCGGGCCTGAGCCTAGCTCACACGAGCCCACGCACTCTGCCTTCAGGATTGTTAAGGCCTGCCATAGGAGTGACTGATAGGAACTCGGGTGTCCATTGTATGGTTAGATATAGAGCTACTATACCTAAAGCGAAGGGTGGTTACACGTCTTCGCCCCAGCTGTCGTGCAGCCAGTTGTGTCAAATTTAGGAGGCCAGCCAGGGGTGGCATAATACATGCTTCAGCCCCTGGCGGCCCTGGGTACACCTATGCCCTGCGTTACGGGGTCTGACAAGGTGGCCCAGTACCAATTGGTAAATGCACCTAGGGTACATATCGTAATTTAGAAAGAGAACAGCCAGGCTGTGGGTCGGATTAGCAGGCCCACAGCCAGAGAAAGTCGTAAACCAGTGAAACAAAAGCAAAAAATCTGGGTGATCATAGGATTGCAGACCCTACTCTCCTACATGACCCCCCCCCAAACGTCGGAACAATAAGCTAACCTTGACCAGGTGAGTCTTCTTGTTCTAAGTGGAAATATCTGGAGAGCCCATCGGCATTGCCATGATCAGTACCAGGTCTATGTTCCACTGTAAAGTCCATCCCCTGTAGGGAAATGGACCACCTAAGCAGTTTGGGGTTTTCACCCTTCATCTGATTTAGCCACAAGAGGGGCTTATGGTCGGTCTGAATCTTGAAGTGAGTACCAAACAAGTATGGCCTCAGCTTCTTCAGGGCCCAAACCACAGCAAAGGCCTCCCTCTCAATAGCTGACCAATTCTTCTCTCTAGGGGTCAGCCTTCTGCTTATAAAAGCAATGGGCTGGTCTTGACCATCAAAATTCAGTTGAGAAAGAACAGCTCCCACACCCAACTCAGAAGCATCTGTTTGGACAATGAATGGTTTGGAGTAGTCCGGACTCTTGAGGATAGGCGCCGTGCACATGGCCTGCTTTAGGTCATCGAATGCTTTTTGACAGCTCGCTGTCCACTGAACCTTTTTTGGCATTTTCTTACTTGTCAGTTTGTTTAATGGTGTCACAATTGAACCATAGTTCCTGACAAACTTCCTATAGTAACCAGTCAGGCCCAAGAAAGCTCGAACCTGAGTCTGGGTGGTTGGAGGAGCCCAGTCCCTGATTGACTGTATCTTGCTCTCCAGTGGCTGAACCTGACCTCCACCTACAAGGTGGCCCAGGTATACAACCTGTGTCTGCCCTATCTGGCACTTGGTGGCCTTGATAGTGAGACCTGCTGCTTGCAGTGCCTCTAACGTCTTCCGCAGGTGGACCAGGTGATCCTCCCAGGTGGAGCTAAAGACAGCAATATCGTCAAGATACGCCGCACAGAAGTCATCCAGCCCAGTAAGGACTTGATTCACCAACCGTTGGAAGGTGGCAGGTGCATTTTTCAGACCAAAGGGCATCACCACGAACTGGTAATGCCCACCAGGGGTTGAAAATGCGGTTTTAGGCTTGGCGTCCTCAGCTAACCTGATTTGCCAATACCCAGCTGTCAGGTCAAACGTACTTAGGTAGTTGGCCGAAGCCAATCTATCGATAAGCTCGTCTGCCCTTGGTATTGGGTGGGCGTCAGTCTTAGTGACTGCATTGAGACCCCTGTAGTCTACGCAAAACCTCATCTCTCTCTTACCACCCTGGGTGTGAGGTTTCGGCACTAGAACTACGGGACTAGCCCAAGGGCTATCCGAGGGTTCAATGACTCCCAACTCCAACATTTGCTGCACTTCACTTTTGATGCAGTCTCTAACGTGATCAGGCTGCCTGTAGATTTTACTCTTGACTGGCAAGCTGTCACCAGTGTCAACCTCATGGGTGCACCAATCGGTCTGACTGGGTGTTAGAGAAAACATATGCCTGAACGACTGAAGAACCTGTTTACAGTCGCTCTGTTGATGTTCGGAGAGGCTGCCACAAAAGACAACACCATCTACCGAGCCATCGTCAGGATTCTGAGTGAGCAGGTCGGGGAGAGGGTCACTCTCCTCTTCCTGTCCCTCATCTAGGGCCATGAGCAAACTCATGTCCTTCCTGTCGAAATAAGCGTTTAACGCGTTGACATGAAGCACCCTGTGGGGGCTCCGGGGAGTTCCCAGGTCGACCAGGTAGGTGACCTCTCCCTTTTTCTCCAGGATGGTGTAGGGCCCGGACCATTTGTCCTTGAGTGCTGCTGGGGCCACTGGCTCCAACACCCACACCTTCTGTCCGGGCTGGTAAACAGTCAAGACAGCCTTTTGGTCATGCCAAGCTTTTTGGAGTTCTTGGCTGGCCTTAAGGTTTTCAGATGCCTTTTCCATGTACTCAGCCATCCGCGAGCGGAGGCCAAGCACATAGTCCACTATGTTGGCTGCAGGCTTTTTGAGAGGTCTCTCCCATCCTTCCTTCACCAAACACAGGGGTCCCCTTACAGGATGCCCGTACAGAAGTTCAAAAGGGCTGTAGCCAACCCCCTTCTGTGGGACTTCTCTGTAGGCGAACAAGAGGCAGGGGATCAGGACGTCCCATCTACGCCGAAGCTTTTCCGGTAGTCCATGAATCATCCCTTTTAGGGTCCTGTTGAATCTCTCAACAAGCCCATTGCATTGTGGATGATAGGGTGTAGTGAACTTGTAGTTAACACCACATTCCTTCCACATAGCAGTTAAGTAGCTCGACATGAAGTTTGCACCTCTGTCGGAGACGACCTCCTTAGGGAAGCCCACTCTGGAGAACACTCCAACTAGGGCTCTTGCCACAACAGGTGCTGTAGTGGTCCTAAGGGGAATAGCTTCAGGATACCTGGTGGCATGATCCACTACCACCAGTATAAACTTGTGCCCTGAGGCTGTAGGTGGTTCCATGGGACCGACGATGTCGATCCCCACCCGTTCAAAGGGCACCCCCACCACAGGCATTGGTATAAGGGGGGCCTTTGTCGTGCCACCTGACTTACCACTGGCTTGGCAAGTGACACAGGAGCGGCAAAACTCCTTGGTATCCTCGTTCATGTGAGGCCAGTGAAAGTGTGAGACAAGCCTGTCCCACGTTTTCGTCTGGCCTAAGTGACCTGCTAAGGGAATCTCGTGGGCCAAGGTAAGTAGGAAACCACGCTGAGACAAGGGTACAACCAGCCTCCTGGTCATGCCAGGCTTGGGGTCTCTTGACTCAGTGTACAGGAGTCCATCTTCCCAGTATACCTTGTGGGTACCTGTGGCGTTCCCAGCAGCCTCAGCAGCAGCCTGCTGTCTGAGGGGTTCAAGAGAAGGGCAGTCTAACTGGTCCTTCCCCAGGTCTTCCCTTGAGGGTCCCCCTGAACCCAAGAATTCAACTTGATCAAGTTTGAATTCCCTTGGCTCAGTTTCCCTCAATTCCTGTAGGTCAGCCTCCTCTGAGACTTGATCCTCGACCTGGGGCAAGGGGGAAGGCGCAGCCTTAACCCTACTGCTCTTTTTCTTGGGAGGTGTCTGGTCCGTTGTTCCAGGATCCAGCACCTGTTCAGTGGGGCATTTCCTGACCTGTGACCTAGTCACAGCGAACACATGTGCTGGCAAACCTAACATTTCCATGTGAGTCCGGTGCTCCACTTCTGACCATTGTGACGACTCCAAATCATTGCCCAACAAACAATCCACTGGGAGGTCTGGACTAACTACAACCTTCTTGTGGCCGGTTACCCCTCCCCAGGAGAAAGCTACAATTGCCATACTGTGATTGGTAGTGACATTGCTTGCATTGGTCACCAGGAATTCTGTACCTGGCATGATCTGTCCAGGGTCCACAAAGTTAGGCGTCACCATGGTGACGCTGGCACAAGTGTCCCTATAGGCCTGAGCCATCTTTCCATTTATGAAAGGCGTCTGTCGGTACTTGCCCAAAGTATTGGGGCTTACGTCAGGGGATACGTCTGCGTCCCCTGTACTGACAAGGACAGCCTGAGTGAGTGTGCCAACTAAGTTGTCACGCCCCTCAGAACCCAGGGTTAACCCTACTAAACCCTTGGGAGGCGCACTACCACTGCTGACTGTACTAGGGGGCACAGGTGCCTTAGGGGCTGCAGTGGCAGGAGTCTGCCCTCCTCCTTTCTTGGTGCACTCACTAAACCAGTGAGACTTACTTTTACAGTACTGGCACCATCTTTTGGATTGGCCTTCTTTCTTCTTTTGGGGAGCCTGACCCCCACCCTCTTTGGGTTGTTGGGGACCTGTCGAAGACTTCTGGTCATTTTGATCCCCTTTAGAATCTTTACCCTTCTGGTCTGCTTTCTTCTGACCACCTTGATTCTGGCCCTGGTTCTGCTTAACTCTTGTACGAACCCATCTGTCTGCCTTCTTTCCCAATTCTTGGGGAGAGGTCAGATCCGAGTCGACAAGATGCTGATGCAACAACTGGTTCTGACAATTGTTTAAAATTTGTTCTCTCATCATCAAATTATACAATCCTTGATAATCAGTAACCTTACTGCCCAGCAACCAGCCCTCAAAAGCCTTAGTGGCACAATCGACAAAATCAGACCAATCTTGAGACTGCGTTTTCTGGGTATCCCTGAACAGCACCCTGTACTGTTCAGTGGTTAGGCCGAACCCTTCAACGAGTGTATTTTTCAAGATTTGGTAATTGTTAGCATCCTCCACCCTTGTGGTGAGGAGCTTGTCTCTTCCTTTTCCTTCAAAGGAGAGCCACAAGATAGCTGCCCACTGACTCTGGGGAACACCCTGCACAGTGCAGGCCCTCTCCAAAGCAGTAATCCATTTGTGGATGTCGTCCCCTTGTTTAAAGGGGGGCACTATCTTACCAAGGTGTTTCGTATCGAAACTCTTTTCCCTATTACTAGGTACATTGCTGCCACCAGTGGGGACTGCCCCACTTAACTGTTGCTCTCTAGCAAAGGCAAGCCTTTCTTTGGCCAGGGCAAGTTCTTCCCTTTCGATCCTCAGATTGGCTGCCCTTTCCTTAGCTTCGTACACTCTCCTCTGAGGGGACGTCATCCCTCTCTGAGAAGAGTTGTGAGAGCCATTGGTTCGAAGGGATCCGCCAGAGTCTCTTGACAGAGATCGGGCTCGTCCATTCCCAATGTTAAGCTGACCTGATAGTGGCCCCAGGGGTCCCCCAGTACCGCTATCATGTTTGCTTAAGTTGGACCTGCTTAGTCTGACGACTTCTACCTGTCCCTTATCTGCCTCATCCCCAGAGAGATCCTCATCCTCATCCTCCTCCACATCCTCGTTCTCGGTTGCGAGGTGAATGAGGTCAGGATCGTCTCGGGTTCCCTCGAGGGGAGGCATGTCTCCTTCTGGATTAGAAGAGCTACGAAGTTTCTCAGCTCTCCTGGCATCATAAGTCTCCAAGAGACCAATCAGAAAGGACGTTGTGGGGTTAGACCCCTGCTGAATCTTCCTGGAGTGACACAGTCGTCTTAACTCCTTGAAGCTCAGCACAGTATATCCTGAAGGGATGACCTGTGGAGGGTCAACTGACACAAGGGGAGACCCAGAGTTTCCTCCTTTGTCCGACATACTGGTTCTAGTGTGGTGTAAGTGATGCACCTACCTACACTACGTGTTTACCTACTGTACCCTTGCTAGGAGTTGTAGCCAAGGTGTGCTAAGCCTTGAGGAGCTACAACAGCTGGTTCAGTAGAACTCAGAGTATTCTAAGCTTTTAGTTATATGTACTAACAGTACTTTGTGCGATCTTTCAACAAGATATTCTTAGGATACGTGTGGTAAAACAACAGCAAGCTCAAATCCCAACCGCTGCTCACCAATGTGAGAAGTTGGCCCGATATGCAACGTTCGCTATTCTAGCGACCGCTATGTATCGTTCCAACGACCCTTATGGTGTTTGGTTGTAAGTCAACCTATAGACCAGCTATCCTAGTAGCGTGGATACGAGCAGTCTAAGGCTAAAGACTCGAGAGGGCGTGTTAAGCCAGCTGTTCACCACACATGTACCCCTTGAACACCCAGTGAAAGGACACCACACAAGTGTTATGAAAATAAACAGTATATTTATTAAGAATCACAACAGCCCTGTACTCTTTATGAGGACAGGGTACTAAGCACAAACCAAATCTCTTTAGCAATACTTCAAGTGCACAATTAGGAACAAGTGTCCGAGGACACGGAAAGATTAAGGTCTCGGGCGGACCCGATAAGGCAAGTCGGAAGCGAGGGACTCGGGACCCTAGAGTAAGGAGGCTATGCGGCACCGAAATGCCGAGTTACCTAGCCATGAGGGCTGCGGCTGCACAAGTCTTACAGGCGTCGGGGTCTTCGCTGACGAGCCAGGAGCCGGAAGAAAAGGAGTTACTGGCCGGCGACCAGTGCTGAATAGTTCGTGGAGATCCAAACCTGGATCGGAGATTGAAGAAACCTGAAAGCAGAGGGGACCAAGTTCGTACTACTAGCCAGTAGTCAGAGGGTACCAGGAAGGCACCAGTTGGCCGTCACCTCGACCAGGTGAGTGGGCGACGCTAGGCTCTGCAGTCTCACGGACCAGGAGGCGTTATCGGCGACCACGGCGGAGGTGCGAGCTGTCCCACGAAGGATGATGCTGTCGGCGTCGCTGGGCCCAGGATGGGGCAACAAGCCTTAGCAGTTCTCAGGGCCACGTGGTGGGCCTAAGAGGGCGTCTTGAGTGGACCAGGAGGGTCCGGGGTGCTTCTCGCAAAGATGGAAGCAAGGGCCAGTCTGGAGCAACCAGACCAGCAGTACTGATTCTCGGATGTCGTCACAGAAGGACACAAGCCAGCGGCTAGTGACCAGACAACGTGCTGAGCAGCGAGCAGAAGGGCCCCACGCAGATCGTGGAGATGCTGGGAGACTGCACTTCGGTGCTGGAGCGGCTCAGGGTCGGGGCTTCTCGGACCCCAGAGCACTCACCAGAGAGTTACCTCGATGGTCGTGCTGGTTTTAAGAGCGTGCAGGTTCTGATGATGGCCGGTCCCTCGAGGTCTCGTCGCACCCACGGATCACAGCTGAGCTGATGATGTGGGTAGAGGTCAGAGGTGCCAGGGAAGCCGGTTCTCGTCGAGCTGGGCCGTCGGATTCCTTGAGGAAGGACTTACAGCAAACCGCAGAGTTCTTAGTTGGTGCCTGCTGATGCAGGGTGACTACTCCTTAGTCACAAGGGAGAAATCTTGAGAAGAGTCTTGAATGTCCTTTCGTAGAAAGTAGTTCTTGAATCAAAGATGATCTAATTTGGAAGGGTCCCCGCTCCGGTCTTTATTCTAAAGAAAGGGGTGGGTACATGACTAGGTCCTGCCCTAAGGGTGGGACCAGGAAGGGGGCAGTTACACCCCTCTCCCCTGCCGGACTTTCCCCAGGCCAGGGCTGTCGCCCCTGGAACTGGTTCTAACCGGCAGATGCGTAGTGAGCACCGGGGTGCCACTCCGCAGTCACCTTCACGCAAAAGCCCTACCTACCCAGAATACACAAACCCTGTCTGGGACGGTGCGAACACCGCCCTCGACGGGAAACCCTTTGTCCAAGCGCTCCTCGCTGGAAGGACTCCCAGCAGCAGGAGGTCAGACTCGTGTCTGTGGTGGCAGCATCCATTTTGTGGAGCTGAGGCTTCTGTTAACTTTAACCGGGGTTCACAGTTACGTGCATGTCGTGTCCCTCTAGAAGGGTGGGATGCTAACCTCATCGCCAGAATTGGTGAGAGGGCAGCACCCCGATTCGTATGACACCTTACTCGACATGCCTTGATAACGCGACACCGGAGTTACCGTTATGGTACGCGTTATCATGGAACAGCTATTGGGTCTTGATTCCGCAAACTGCA
Source organism: Lissotriton vulgaris (assembly GCF_964263255.1). Taxonomy (NCBI): domain Eukaryota; kingdom Metazoa; phylum Chordata; class Amphibia; order Caudata; family Salamandridae; genus Lissotriton; species Lissotriton vulgaris. The sequence goes on along the minus strand of NW_028250873.1, from coordinate 32,263 downwards.
ACCGGGCTCAGCTCGGGCCTGAGCCTAGCTCACACGAGCCCACGCACTCTGCCTTCAGGATTGTTAAGGCCTGCCATAGGAGTGACTGATAGGAACTCGGGTGTCCATTGTATGGTTAGATATAGAGCTACTATACCTAAAGCGAAGGGTGGTTACACGTCTTCGCCCCAGCTGTCGTGCAGCCAGTTGTGTCAAATTTAGGAGGCCAGCCAGGGGTGGCATAATACATGCTTCAGCCCCTGGCGGCCCTGGGTACACCTATGCCCTGCGTTACGGGGTCTGACAAGGTGGCCCAGTACCAATTGGTAAATGCACCTAGGGTACATATCGTAATTTAGAAAGAGAACAGCCAGGCTGTGGGTCGGATTAGCAGGCCCACAGCCAGAGAAAGTCGTAAACCAGTGAAACAAAAGCAAAAAATCTGGGTGATCATAGGATTGCAGACCCTACTCTCCTACATACATTATAGCTAGAATTAACTTACTAAATTTAGATATTATTGATAAACCATGGGAGTATATGGTCATGTCTTTCTGGCGTGTTCTATTTTTTTTTTTCCACCATCTCCTGCAAACTTGAAAATGTCTGTCACAATTGCCTTGCAATAGTGTTCCAAGAATTGTACGCTCTCATATTGAAAATTTAAATATTTCAAAACAATTTCGGTTTTGCAAGGGGGTTCCCATGACTTTTTGGCCCAGGGGTCGGCGGGCATCTTTGGAAACTACAAAACCCAAACAGTTCTGAAAACTAGACACTTGGTGGAGTCCAGGGAGGTATGGCATGCATGGGTCCCCCAATCTTTTCCTACCCAGAACTCCTTGCAAACCTTAAAATTAGGTAAAAATATCACTTTTCCAAACTTTTTTGCGTGGGATCTCTGTGCCGGCAAAAATGTCCTACCACCCAGCGTTCCCCTTGTTCTCCCGAGTAAAAGGAGACCTCACTTGTTTGGGTGCCCCAAAGCAGAACAGGCCAAAAATGAATTTTGAAAAAAGTAGTATTTAAGTTTACAAATTAAGCCCCCCTGCCTTAGTCACAGGCCTTTGGCCCACCCACACAAGTGAGGTATCATTTTACTTGGGAGAACAAGGGGAATGCTGGGTGGTAGGACATTTGTACCGACACGGAGATCCCACGCAAACATTTATGGAAAACTGTTTTTTTAACCTAAATTTATGGTTTGCAGGGATTTCTGGGTAGGAAAACATTGGGGGAGCCACGCATGCCATACCTCCCTGGACTCCCCCGGGTGTCTAGTTTTCAGAACTGTTAGGGTTTGGTAGTCTCCAAAGATGCCTGCCGAGCCCCGGTCCAAAAACTCAGTCCCACCCCCCCAGAAAAGAAGGTAATGTTGCATTTGGTTATTGTAATTTCTCCACCGTACAATTTGGACCTTTTCCTGTTGCAGCCACTATGCATACCTACGCAGGAGAGGTACCATTTTTATCGTGAGACCTGGGGGAACGCTGGGTGGGAGGAAATTTGTGTGAGCCCAGTGACGCCACACTTTCCCACACAAAAAAGTGTGAAAAAACTGATTTTTTCAGCAAAAATTGATGTTTGCAAGGGATTCTGGGTAAAGGAACGTTGGAGGATCCACGCAAGCCATACCTGGAAGCCCCCGGGTGTCTACTTTTCAGAAATGTGTGGGTTTGGTAGGTTTCCCTCGATGGCCGTCTAGCACAGGGCCAAAAACCCAAGTAACCCCTCTTGCAAATGCTGGTGGTATTGACATTCAATACCACCAGCTTTTGCAAGAGGGGTTACCTGGGATTTTGGCCCCGTGCGAGACGGCCATGTAGGGAAACCTACCAAACCCACACATTTCTGCAAAGTAGACACCCGGGGGCTTCCAAGGAGGTATGGCTTACATGGATCCTCGAACGTTCCTTTACCCAGAATCCCTTGCAAACATCAATTTTTGATGAAAAAATCAGTTTTTTCACACTTTTTTCGTGTGGGAAAGCGTGGCGTCACTGGGCTCACACAAATTTCCTCCCACCCAGCGTTTCCCCAGGTCTCCCGATAAAAATGGTACCTCACTTGCGTGGGTAGGCATAGTGGCTGCAACAGGAAACGGTACAAATCGCACGGTGGTGAATTTACAATACCCAATTGCAAAACGACCTTGATTTTGGGGGGGGGGGACCTGAGTTTTTGGCCCGGGGCTCGGTGGTATTCTTTGGAAAGTACAAAACCCAAACTGTTCTGAAAACTAGACACCCGGGGGAGTCCAGGGAGGTATGGCATGCGTGGGTCCCCCAATGTTTTCCTACCCAGAAATCCCTGCAACCATAAATTTAGGTTAAAAAAACAGTTTTCCATACATTTTTGCGTGGGATCTCCGTGTCGGCACAAATGTCCTACCACCCAGCGTTCCACTTGGTCTCCCAAGTAAAATGATACCTCACTTGTGTGGGTGGGCCAAAGGCCTGTGTCTAAGGCAGAGGGGCTTAATTTGTAAAACTTAAATACTACTTTTTCTAAATTCATTTTCGGACTGTTCTGCTTTGGGGCACCCACACAAGTGAGGTATCCTTTTACTCGGGAGAACATGGTGAACGCTGGGTGGTAGGACATTTTTGCCGGCACGGAGATCCCATGCAAAACAGTTTGGAAAAGTGATATTTTTAGCTAATTTTAAGGTTTGCAAGGAGTTCTGGGTAGGAAAACATTGGGGGACCTACGCATGCCATACCTCCCTTGACTCCCCTGGGAGTCTACTTTTCAGAACTGTTTGGGTTTGGTTCTTTCCAAAGAATACCACCAAGCCCCGGGCCAAAAACTCAGGTGCCCCCCCCAAAAAATCAAGGTTGTTTTGCAATTGGGTATTGTAAATTCACCACCGTACGATTTGAACCGTTTCCTGTTGCAACCACTATGCCTACCCACGCAAGTGAGGTACCATTTTTATCGGGAGACCTGGGGGAACGCTGGGTGGGTGGAAATGTGTTGATCCACACAGATTCCAGAACTTTCCACCACAGAAATATGAGGAAAATGTGTTTGTTTGGGTCAAATGTTTAGTTTTGCAAGGGATTCTGGGTAACGAAACCTGGTGGTAGGCAGTTGAGTCACCCCATCTTGAATTCCCCTGGGTGTCTAGTTTTTAAAAATGTATAGGTTTGCTAGGTTTCCCTAGGTGCTGGCAGAGCTAGGGCGCAAAAACAAAAGGTAGTCTCTTTGTCCAGAAAGTGCAAAATTTCACTGGGAAATTGAGGTGCGACCACGTTGCGTTTTGCGCTGTTTCATGTCGCAGCCACTATGCCTAACAACGCAAGTGAGGTACCATTTTTTTTGGGAGACCTGGGGGAACGCTGGGTGGGTGGAAATTTGTTGATCCACACAGATTCCAGAACTTTCCACCACAGAAATGTGGGGAAAATGTGTTTTTTTTGTCCAATTCTTAGCTTTCCAAGGGATTCTGGGTAACAAAATCTGGGGGTAGGCAGTCGAGTCACCCCATCCTGAATTTCCCTGGGTGTCTACTTTTCAAAAATGTATAGGTTTGCTAGGTTTCTCTAGGTGCTAGCAGAGCTAGGGTGCAAAAACAAAAGTGTCTTTTTGTCCAAAAAGTGCAAAATTTCACTTGGAAATTGAGGTGCAACCATGTTGCGTTTTGCGCTGTTTCATGTCGCAGCCACTAAGCCTACCCACGCAAGTGAGGTACCATTTTTTTCGGGACACCTGGGGGAACGCTGGGTGGGTGGAAATTTGTTGATCCACGCAGATTCCAGAACTTTCCACCACAGAAATGTGAGGAAAATGTTGTTTTTTTGTCAAATTGTTAGGTTTTCAAGGGATTCTGGGTAACAAACCCTGGGGGTAGGCAGTCGAGTCACCCCATCCTGAATTCCCCTGGGTGTCTAGTTTTCAAAAATGTATAGGTTTGCTAGGTTTCCCTAGGTGCTGGCAGAGCTAGGGCGCAAAAACAAAAGGTAGTCTCTTTGTCGAGAAAGCGCAAAATTTCGCTGGGAAATTGAGGTGCGACCACGTTGCGTTTTGCGCTGTTTCATGTCGCAGCCACTATGCCTAACAACGCAAGTGAGGTACCATTTTTTTTGGGAGACCTGGGGAAACTCTGGGTGGGTGGAAATTTGTTGATCCACGCAGATTCCAGAACTTTCCACCACAGAAATATGAGGAAAATTTTGTTTTTTTGTCAAATTTTTAGGTTTGCAAGGGATTCTGGGTAACAAAACCTGGGGGTAGGCAGACGAGTCACCGCATCCTGGATTCCCCTGGGTATCTAGTTTTCAAAAATGTATAGGTTTGCTAGGTTTCCCTAGGTGCTGGCAGAGCTAAGGCACAAAAACAAAAGGTAGTCTTTTTGTCCAAAACGTGCAAGATTTCACTGGGAAATTGAGGTGCGACCATGTTGCGTATTGCGCTGTTTCATGTCGCAGCCACTATGCCTACCCACGCAAGTGAGGTACCTTTTTTTTCGGGAGACCTGGGGGAACGCTGGGTGGGTGGAAATTTGTTGATCCACGCAGATTCCAGAACTTTCCACCACAGAAATGTGAGGAAAAGGTGGTTTTTTGTGTCAAATTCTTAACTTTGCAAGGGATTCTGGGTAACAAAACCTGGGGGGAGGCAGTCGAGTCACCCCATCCTGAATTCCCCTGGGTGTCTAGTTTTTAAAAATGTATAGGTTTGCTAGGTTTCCCTAGGTGCTGGCAGAGCTAGGGCGCAAAAACAAAAGGTAGTCTCTTTGTCCAGAAAGTGCAAAATTTCACTGGGAAATTGAGGTGCGACCACGTTGCGTTTTGCGCTGTTTCATGTCGCAGCCACTATGCCTAACAACGCAAGTGAGGTACCATTTTTTTTGGGAGACCTGGGGGAACGCTGGGTGGGTGAAAATTTGTTGATCCACACAGATTCCAGAACTTTCCACCACAGAAATGTGGGGAAAATTTGTTTTTTTGTCCAATTCTTAGCTTTCCAAGGGATTCTGGGTAACAAAATCTGGGGGTAGGCAGTCGAGTCACCCCATCCTGAATTTCCCTGTGTGTCTACTTTTCAAAAATGTATAGGTTTGCTAGGTTTCTCTAGGTGCTAGCAGAGCTAGGGTGCAAAAACAAAAGGTAGTCTTTTTGTCCAAAAAGTGCAAAATTTCACTTGGAAATTGAGGTGCAACCATGTTGCGTTTTGCGCTGTTTCATGTCGCAGCCACTAAGCCTACCCACGCAAGTGAGGTACCATTTTTTTCGGGACACCTGGGGGAACGCTGGGTGGGTGGAAATTTGTTGATCCACGCAGATTCCAGAACTTTCCACCACAGAAATGTGAGGAAAATGTTGTTTTTTTGTCAAATTGTTAGGTTTTCAAGGGATTCTGGGTAACAAACCCTGGGGGTAGGCAGTCGAGTCACCCCATCCTGAATTCCCCTGGGTGTCTAGTTTTCAAAAATGTATAGGTTTGCTAGGTTTCCCTAGGTGCTGGCAGAGCTAGGGCGCAAAAACAAAAGGTAGTCTCTTTGTCCAGAAAGCGCAAAATTTCACTGGGAAATTGAGGTGCGACCACGTTGCGTTTTGCGCTGTTTCATGTCGCAGCCACTATGCCTAACAACGCAAGTGAGGTACCATTTTTTTGGGGAGACCTAGGGAAACTCTGGGTGGGTGGAAATTTGTTGATCCACGCAGATTCCAGAACTTTCCACCACAGAAATATGAGGAAAATTTTGTTTTTTTGTCAAATTTTTAGGTTTGCAAGGGATTCTGGGTAACAAAACCTGGGGGTAGGCAGACGAGTCACCCCATCCTGAATTTCCCTGGGTATATAGTTTTCAAAAATGTATAGGTTTGCTAGGTTTCCCTAGGTGCTGGTAGAGCTAGGGCACAAAAACAAAAGGTAGTCTTTTTGTCCAAAACGTGCAAGATTTCACTGGGAAATTGAGGTGCGACCATGTTGCGTATTGCGCTGTTTCATGTCGCAGCCACTATGCCTACCCACGCAAGTGAGGTACCTTTTTTTTCGGGAGACCTGGGGGAACGCTGGGTGGGTGGAAATTTGTTGATCCACGCAGATTCCAGAACTTTCCACCACAGAAATGTGAGGAAAAGGTGGTTTTTTGTGTCAAATTCTTAACTTTGCAAGGGATTCTGGGTAACAAAACCTGGGGGGAGGCAGTCGAGTCACCCCATCCTGAATTCCCCTGGGTGTCTAGTTTTTAAAAATGTATAGGTTTGCTAGGTTTCCCTAGGTGCTGGCAATGCTAGGGCGCAAAAACAAAAGGTAGTCTCTTTGTCCAGAAAGTGCAAAATTTCACTGGGAAATTGAGGTGCGACCACGTTGCGTTTTGCGCTGTTTCATGTCGCAGCCACTATGCCTAACAACGCAAGTGAGGTACCATTTTTTTTGGGAGACCTGGGGGAACGCTGGGTGGGTGAAAATTTGTTGATCCACACAGATTCCAGAACTTTCCACCACAGAAATGTGGGGAAAATTCTTTTTTTTTGTCCAATTCTTAGCTTTCCAAGGGATTCTGGGTAACAAAATCTGGGGGTAGGCAGTCGAGTCACCCCATCCTGAATTTCCCTGTGTGTCTACTTTTCAAAAATGTATAGGTTTGCTAGGTTTCTCTAGGTGCTAGCAGAGCTAGGGTGCAAAAACAAAAGGTAGTCTTTTTGTCCAAAAAGTGCAAAATTTCACTTGGAAATTGAGGTGCAACCATGTTGCGTTTTGCGCTGTTTCATGTCGCAGCCACTAAGCCTACTCACGCAAGTGAGGTACCATTTTTTTCGGGACACCTGGGGGAACGCTGGGTGGGTGGAAATTTGTTGATCCACGCAGATTCCAGAACTTTCCACCACAGAAATGTGAGGAAAATGTTGTTTTTTTGTCAAATTGTTAGGTTTACAAGGGATTCTGGGTAACAAAACCTGGGGGTAGGCAGTCGAGTCACCCCATCCTGAACTCCCCTGGGTGTCTAGTTTTCAAAAATGTATAGGTTTGCTAGGTTTCCCTAGGTGCTGGCAGAGCTAGGGCGCAAAAACAAAAGGTAGTCTCTTTGTCCAGAAAGCGCAAAATTTCACTGGGAAATTGAGGTGCGACCACGTTGCGTTTTGCGCTGTTTCATGTCGCAGCCACTATGCCTAACAACGCAAGTGAGGTACCATTTTTTTGGGGAGACCTGGGGAAACTCTGGGTGGGTGGAAATTTGTTGATCCACGCAGATTCCAGAACTTTCCACCACAGAAATGTGAGGAAAATGTTGTTTTTTTGTCAAATTTTTAGGTTTGCAAGGGATTCTGGGTAACAAAACCTGGGGGTAGGCAGACGAGTCACCCCATCCTGAATTTCCCTGGGTGTCTAGTTTTCAAAAATGTATAGGTTTGCTAGGTTTCCCTAGGTGCTGGCAGAGCTAGGGCGCAAAAACAAAAGGTAGTCTCTTTGTCCAGAAAGCGCAAAATTTCACTGGGAAATTGAGGTGCGACCACGTTGCGTTTTGCGCTGTTTCATGTCGCAGCCACTATGCCTAACAACGCAAGTGAGGTACCTTTTTTTCGGGAGACCTGGGGGAACGCTGGGTGGGTGGAAATTTGTTGATCCACGCAGACTCCAGAACTTTCCACCACAGAAATGTGAGGAAAATGTGTTTTTTTGTCAAATTCTTAACTTAGCAAAGGATTCTGGGTAACAAAACCTGGGGGTAGGCAGTCGAGTCACCCCATCCTGAACTCCCCTGGGTGTCTAGTTTACAAAAATGTATAGGTTTGCTAGGTTTCCCTAGGTGCTGGTAGAGCTAGGGAGCAAAAACAAAAGGTAGTCTCTTTGTCCAGAAATCGCAAAATTTCACTGGGAAATTGAGGTGCGACCACGTTGCGTTTTGCGCTGTTTCATGTCGCAGCCACTATGCCTAACAACGCAAATGAGGTACCATTTCTTTCGGGAGACCTGGGGGAACGCTGGGTGGGTGGAAATTTGTTGATCCACACAGGAAAATGTGAGGAAAATGTGTATGTTTTGTCAAATTCTTAGCTTTGCAAGGGTTTCTGGGTAACAAAACCTGGTGGTAGGCAGTCGAGTCAGCCCATCCTGAATTTCCCTGGGTGTCTACTTTTCAAAAATGTATAGGTTTGCTAAGTTTCCCTAGGTGCCGGCAGAGCTAGGGTGCAAAAACTATAGGTAGGCACTTTGCCAAAAAAGGGTCAATTTGTAACTGCAAAATTTAGGTGTGACCACGTTGCATTTTGCGCCGTTTCCTGTCACAGGCACAAGGCCGACCCACACAAGTGAGGTACCGTTTTTATCGGGAGACTTGGGGTAATTCAGATTTGTAAATCAACTGTTATTACCAATTGAGCTTTCATGCATTTCTCCCTTCCAATGAAAGACATTGTGTAAAAAAAAATATTTTTGAAAAATGACCAATAATTCTCATGCTAGTATGAGTATTCCCAATTTTGAAAATTAGCAATTATATACTGTTTCTGAACTCTATAATTTGTGCCTAATTCAGAAATACATCGGTGTCTTTCATACAGATTTTTCCATGTATACATTTTCCAAGACAAAGTGCTCTATACCCAGTAAATAAAAAAATACCATTGCAAGTTGCTGCTCAGTTTTTGGATCTGGGTTCGTCGGGTTCTTGGTGAAACTACAAGTCCTATATATCCCCACAACCAGGAAGGTCTAACGATTGTAACAGTATATTGCTTTCCAAGAGCTATCAAAATTAGAAAACGTTATAGGTGAAAACGTCAAGACAAAAGGCCGTTTTTTTCAACAAATTTTCAATTATTCCAATATTTACCTGTTAGTTTCTGTAAAGAAACCTTCATGGATTTAGACAAATGACCCCTTTCTGAAATCAGAATTTTGTCTAAGTTTCGAAAATGTACAGCTTTCCAAGATCCATTATTGCTTTTGAACTCATTTCTACCATTAACTGGAAGGAGGTGGAAAGCTCTAAAAATAGCAAAAATAGGCTATGTCCCAGAAAAATGCCAAAACTGTGTGAAAAATGTCGGTTCTCTGACAAAAGACTGTCATTCCCTAAAAGCTGAGAAAATTGAGATTTCAGCCCCACAAACCTTTTTTTGATAACTTTTTCAGGGAAAAACCCAGAGGCTTTCGTTTGCAGCCCGTTTTTCCCATTTTTCTGAAAAAAACAAAAAAATCACTATATTTTGGTTAATTTCTGGGACCCCTCCAAGGGAATCCACAAACCCTGGGTGCCTTTAGAATCCACATGATGTTGGAACAAAAGGACGCAAATTTGGCGTGGATACCTTATGTGGTCAAAAAGTTACAAGGGCCTAAGCGCGCACTACCACAAAACGCCAAAAAAAGCCTTAGCACAGGAGGGGGAAAAGGCCTAGCAGCGAAGGAGTTAAGTCAGTCCATGGGGTGGCAGTATTTTTCCTGATGGGTCTGACAAGGGCTCGTTTCCATTCTTTGGGGACGGTACCTGAACTGCTAGGATAGGCATTATCCGGGCAGGGATGGTATCATCTGGACTCCCACTCTTAATCTGTAGAATTAATGAGGAAGTTTCTTGTAAGGAGATGGGAGGCTAGGTGTCTAAAGAATATACATCCAGTTTTGGTTCCGTATCCATCTGGGGAAGTACCAGGTCTGTGGAAATTGCCTTGTTGGCGTAAACTATTTTATCGTAAATTTTATCAATTTGGTTGGTGAAAAAGCAGGAAATTTCGTCGCATAGCTGTTGAGATGCCATCTCAGAGGATTCGCATGCAATTGGCTTAACAAATGTTTGCAAGATTTGGTAGAGTACCCTTGGAGAGTTCCCTGCATCTTTTATTTGTGATGCAATATGGGTTCTACGTGCTATGCGAATAGCTTTGTGGTAGAAGGAGAGTGCATCCCAATACTTTTTCTTGTCCTCTTGTAGGTGGGAGGTTCTCCACCTTCTTTAAGTGGTCAGAAAACCAGATTTCTTGTTTTTTGGCCGGTCTTGATTTGAACTGTTTCATAGGAGCAATTTTATCTATGACTTCCTTAGTATCCCTTTCGAATTTATTGAGGGCGGTTTCAGTATTATCCTGAGGTAAGAAGAGGGGGGGATTACATTTTTCCTTAAAAGTGGTGTTGGTGACTTTGTGCCACTGTCTACGGACACTAGGTAGTAAAGTTGGGCGTGAAGGGGTGGGTACATAGTAGGGGTTGATAAATTCTACAATAAAGTGGTCAGTCCAATTGACCTGTGTTGCAGGTGGACAGGAGACAAGCGGGGTGTTGGGAAATATCAGGTCTAGGGTGTGACCTGCCTGATGTGTGGGCCCACTGTTCCTCTGTATTAGTCCTAGGGAGGACAGGTCAGTTAATAGGGATTGTGCCTCGCTGCAATCTGACCTCTCACTATGTACATTAAAGTCTCCAACTAACATGAAATCTCTATCGTTGTTGACATGTGGGGCTAGTAGCTCTACCAGCGTGTTGGAAAAGTTATTACAGGGACCAGGTGGGCGATATACTAGGGCACCTTTCTGAACTTCTTTGGGGGACAAAGTTATTTTGAAAACTAAAAGTTCAATTTCAGAGGTACTTAGTTCTTCTAGGACCGAAATAGTAAATTCTTGTTTGTGCACGATAGCAATCCCACCACCTATTTTAGTGGGACGGTCTAATCTAACTATTTTATAGTTACTTGGAATTCCCAGAGTTATGGCAGGTGTACAGTGTGGTTTGAGCCATGTTTCTGTAAGGTAGCATATGTCTGGATGTTTAGACGAAATTAAGTCCCAAACCTCCGCTGAGTGTTTGGAGAGTGACCTGATATTACAGAGGATATTTTTCCTCCCTAAGAGAGAATATTGGTTCTCAGCAGCCTTAGTAGTAGTAGGAATCAAGAGCTTGGGACATCTCATATTGTAAGTCTCCCTCAAATGCGTGGAAAACTGGGTGTGGCAGTGGAGGCAGGAAAAGGGGCCTTCAACCTCAGGGAGATCGCCACATCTATAGCCCAGTAGCGGGTCTGTGTTAAATCCTAATAGTACCTGAGAGGTGTAGATTGTCCTTTTAGAGGGGAGTATTTGAGGCATTGTTTTAGCAGCCTCCATGGCCCCTGGCCCCGTCCTGGCGCGGACGGGCGCAGACGGGCTGGTCTTTGGCTCGTCTTAGGCGCTGACTTAGGCGCCCCTCTGCGCGCAACCGCTGCGCGCCTGAGCCGACGAGGGGCTAAATAGCCCTTTCAAGTGATAGGCTAGAGCGATAACCGCTCGACTGACCCGGGGTGCCTGGGCGTGTCTGGCTCGTACCTGTCCCGCCCTCCGCTCAACGGTATAGGATACCGAGTCGGACCAGGGCGGGCAGGCTGAAACACTTAGCACAGACTTCTACGATGAGCCCTGAAGCCCCTGACAGTTCCGGGGGTGGTGCGTGGTGAGTGTGGGATTTAAAATTAGCAGTCAATTCTATTCCCAATTGTAAGAGCGTGAGTGGTTTAAAATTAGTAATGATCACTTTTAAACGGCGCAAGTGATTTTAAAATTATAATCAATTCCAAACAGTCTCGATGTCTGCAACGTGCTCCACAATATTAAAATACAGTTTCCGCTTTTACAAGCATTACCTGGCACCAAGCGGGGTCGGGAGACACTGCCACTGTCCTTACCTTACCGCAATGAGCCAAGCCTCCTCACCCCCTAAATAGCCCTTTCAAGTGATAGGCTAGAGCGCTAACCGCTCGACTGACCCGGGGTGCCTGGGCGTGTCTGGCTCGTACCTGTCCCGCCCTCCGCTCAACGGTATAGGATACCGAGTCGGACCAGGGCGGGCAGGCTGAAACACTGAGCACAGACTTCTACGATGAGCCCTGAAGCCCCTGACAGTTCCGGGGGTGGTGCGAGGTGAGTGTGGGATTTAAAATTAGCAGTCAATTCTATTCCCAATTGTAAGAGCGTGAGTGGTTTAAAATTAGTAACGATCAATTTTAAATGGCGCAAGTGATTTTAAAATCATAATCAATTCCAAACAGTCTCGATGTCTGCAACGTGCTCCACAATATTAAAATACAGTTTCCGCTTTTACAAGCATTACCTGGCACCAAGCGGGGTCGGGAAACACTGCCACTGTCCTTCCCTTACCGCGATGAGCCAAGCCTCCTCACCGCCTAAATAGCCCTTTCAAGTGATAGGCTAGAGCGCTAACCGCTCGACTGACCCGGGGTGCCTGGGCGTGTCTGGCTCGTACCTGTCCTGCCCTCCGCTCAACGGTATAGGATACCGAGTCGGACCAGGGCGGGCAGGCTGAAACACTGAGCACAGTCTTCTACGATGAGCCCTGAAGCCCCTGACAGTTCCGGGGGTGGTGCGAGGTGAGTGTGGGATTTAAAATTAGCAGTCAATTCTATTCCCAATTGTAAGAGCGTGAGTGGTTTAAAATTAGTAACGATCAATTTTAAACGACGCAAGTGATTTTAAAATTATAATCAATTCCAAACAGTCTCGATGTCTGCAACGTGCTCCACAATATTAAAATACAGTTTCCGCTTTTACAAGCATTACCTGGCACCAAGCGGGGTCGGGAGACACTGCCACTGTCCTTCCCTTACCGCGATGAGCCAAGCCTCCTCGCCGCCTAAATAGCCCTTTCAAGTGATAGGCTAGAGCGCTAACCGCTCGACTGACCCGGGGTGCCTGGGCGTGTCTGGCTCGTACCTGTCCCGCCCTCCGCTCAACGGTATAGTATACAGAGTCGGACCAGGGCGGGCAGGCTGAAACACTGAGCACAGACTTCTACGATGAGCCCTGAAGCCCCTGACAGTTCCGGGGGTGGTGCGTGGTGGGTGTGGGATTTAAAATTAGCAGTCAATTCTATTCCCAATTGTAAGAGCGTGAGTGGTTTAAAATTAGTAACGATCAATTTTAAACGGCGCAAGTGATTTTAAAATTATAATCAATTCCAAACAGTCTCGATGTCTGCAATGTGCTCCACAATATTAAAATACAGTTTCCGCTTTTACAAGCATTACCTGGCACCAAGCGGGGTCGAGAAACACTGCCACTGTCCTTCCCTTACCGCGATGAGCCAAGCCTCCTCGCCGCCTAAATAGCCCTTTCAAGTGATAGGCTAGAGCGCTAACCGCTCGACTGACCCGGGGTGCCTGGGCGTGTCTGGCTCGTACCTGTCCCGCCCTCCGCTCAACGGTATAGGTATTGTTCATTTGGTGCCATAGATGCTGACACTTTTTCCTGAGTTCTCACTACTGGCCCGTGCACACCTTGTTTCTCGAGCACTTTGTCCCTGTGCTGTCATACGCGCGGGGCGCATTTGTTTTCCTTCCATTGGTATTCGGCCAGCAGTGTCTGGTGTGTTTCACACGCTGTGCGCGAAGGTTTGCCTTCTATCGACTTCGAGTTTGGAAGGCTCGGCGAATGTATTTTTTTTTTTTTTTTATACGCCTCCCTGCCCCTCATAGCGTAGGCGTAATAGTGCTTGCTCAGTAACTACGGTTAGGAGTTATTCAGAGAAATTGGCCTCTCTTTATTTTTGGTATTGCCCTATCAGGTCAGGCGCTTCGGTGGTGTTTTTTTAACCCCTTCTGTCCCTTCTGCCTGCCTCAACCTACACAAAAAAGTGTTGCTGCACTGCTGGTCTTTTACCTCCTTTGATGACATCAGGAGTTGTCCAGGTGGTAAGGGACCACGTATTTTCCATAAGGCTTGCACTACCTTAAGGCCTCTGGGGGTGTACATTAAGAGAGGTTACTAATCCCAATTTTTTATTTTGTCTGCAGGTTCACCTCGCCTCTTCTGTGGTCATTAGAGGGTATCAGCTGGGGGATTAGAGGCATTGTGTTCTGGCTTCTTATCCCCACATCTCCGAGGGTCAGTCTGGGAGGTGTGAGTATTCTGTTTCCTATCACCCATAGGCAGACTTTAGGAGTGTGGGGAAATTCTCGTTGCTTCTGTGGACTGGGTCTGGAAACTTACCACAGGTTAATGTCACCGCAGACAGAAAGCCAAGCCCGCGAAGTAAGTTCACCCAAGCGACGATGAATGCAGAAGGGGCTAGCTCCTTTGTGGAGAACCCTCACCAAACTCCTACTGTAGAAGAGCTGGCTACGGCTGTCATAGAACTGCAACACGAAGTGGGGAGACTCAGAGTAGAAAATCAGCAGCTACATTCAGAATAAGAACGCCATAAACAGGCAGGTAATGTCCCTGTAGCTGAAGTCACACAGAAGAACAAACGCACTTATATACAACCAGTCCGTTTCCCAGTTCCTTCGTCATCAACAGAAACCCCCACCACAAGTAGTGCTAACCCCCAAGCCATTCAGGTATCAGTACACACACATAATCCAGTTCCTTTAGCCGTTCATGAACGGTTCTATGGGGACAGTGTGAAGTACAGTGTCTTTATAAATCAATGCCACTTATATTTCCTGTGTAAGGCTTTGGCCTTTCCAGATGATTCAGCCAAAGTGGCTTTTGTAATCTTATATTTAGGGGGTAATGCAACAAGTTGGGCCATTCCCCTAATAGAAAGTAATGACCCTCTTTTGTATAACTTCCCTCTGTTTGAAGACAAGTTGAAGAGTTTATTTGCTAAGCACACCTATGTACAGGCTAGTGATAGTGAGCTGTTGAGCCTCAAACAAGGGTCTAAGGATCTACTTCATTACATTACAGAATTCAATCGATTAATCGTGGAGACACAATGGCCCGAGGAGAAGAGGACGTCCTTGTTTTATAGGGGATTAAATGACGATTTGAAAGATCTCCTCTCTCAAATAGTGGATCCACCGGAAGAATGTCATGCCTTTATCGACCTAGTGGTGAAATTAAATCGTAGACTAAAGGAGTGTAAAGGAGAAAAATCATGTGGAAATCAGACTTGCTTTTTTGTAGTCAGAGGGGATGAGAAAGAGAGTAAAGACTCCAAAGACACTAGTGAACCAATGCAAATAGGGGGCATGAGATCCCTTTTGACTCCGGAAGAAAAAGAAAGACGTAGAAAACATAACCTCTGCCTTTATTGTTGCAAAGGAGGACATTACGCCAGAGGATGTCCTACTAAGACGTTCTTGACCCCTAAGACAGCGGCGACTTGTCAAGACTATGTTCCCTTGACGGGAAACTAAAAAGCTTGAGGAATGATGAGACCGTTTCCTCAAGTTATCCGGCTTATAAGGTCTCGCTAGATGGAGCTAGTATTACTACGCCTGTGGCGCATCACTTTACCCTTGATGTTACTCTCATTATTTCGACACAACTCGACAGGCCTTGTCTATTCTTCTGGATTCCGGGGCCACAGGTAATTTCTTGGATATACACCTTGCGCAGACTTTAGGAATCCCTTTTTTGCCCAAGGCTAAAACTGAGCCAGTTATAGCGGTGGACGGAACTGAGCTGTCTTCAGGCTTGATAACCTACCATACCCCAGTTTGACCTTAGTATGTACTAACGGGCATTCGGAGGGATTGATATTCGATTTAAAAGACACTCCGAATTTTGAGGCAACACTTGGTGTTCCATGGTTACAAGTACACAACCCGCATATAGACTGGAATACTCGCAAGGTTACCTTGAAATCACCGCATTGCATGTTGTATTGTTACAAGGAAGCCCAAGAGTGGGAAACACCGTTATGTTGTGCCTTGGAGATGGAAGAGGAAACACTTCTGCACATCTATAGGGAGTTTAGAGAAGTATTTGATGAAGCAAAAGCTCCTCACAGGAGTTATGATTGTAGAATAGATTTAATTCCTGGAGCTGAGTTACCGGTGAGTCAAGTATACGCCCTCACTGAGCCTGAAACTGAATATCTGCAAAAATATATCAACGAGATGTTAGGCAAAGGATTCATTAGACATTCCACTTCTCCTATGTCCACTCCCATCTTTTTTATTCCAAAACGTGAAGGTGGATTAAGAGCGTGCCTAGATTATTGCGCTTTAAACAAAGTGACTATAAAAAACAAATTTCCTCTTCCTCTCATTTCTGTCCTGTTAGACCAAGTGCGTGGGGCTAAGATATTCACTAAATTAGATCTCCGAGGGGCATACCATCTAATACGCGTTAAAAAAGGAGATGAGTGGAAGACGGTGTTCCGTACAAAATTTGGTCTATATGAATACTGCGTTATGGATTTTGGCCTCTGTAACGCCCCTGCGGCTTTTCAATTTTTTTATTAATGACATCCTACGTGAATATCTTGACCTCTTCATGATCGTCTAGATAGATGACATTCTGATTTTCTCAAATACTGAACAGGAACATGTAGAGCATGTGAAAAAGATATTACAAAAACTAAAGGATAACCACTTATTCGCCAAGTTAGATAAAAGCACCTTCGACACCAATAGAGTGGAATTCTTAGGTTTTGTCATTTCTCCAGAAGGCATACACATGGATCCAAAGAAGATAGATGCCTTGGTTAATTGGCCTAGTCCCAACACTGTAAAAGAAGTGCAATCCTTTATCGGGTTTGCAAATTTCTACAGACGCTTTATTGATCACTTTGCTGACCTGATTGGTCCATTACTCGTCTACTCCGCAAAGGAGTTACTTTTGTCTGGTCCACTGAAGCCGAGCAGGCATTCTCTCTACTCAAGAAAAGATTCACTACTGCTCCCATCATCCGTCATGCCGACAACACTCAGCCATGCTATGTTGAAGCAGACGCCTCCCAATACGCAGTGGGGGGAGTGTTATCACAGCGGAATCCAACAACAGGCTGTTTACACCCTATGCGCACTTCTCAAAGACACTCCTTTCCGCCAAACAAAACTATACCATCGGGGAGAGAGAACTCTTGGCCATAAAGCTTGCCTTCTAAGAATGGCATCATTATTTATTGGGGTCCCCACACACACTGTTACTATTTACACTGACCATCGTAATCTGCAGTTTTTTAAATCCGCCAAGGCTTTAACACCAAGACAGATGAGATGGGTTCTGTTCTTCAGTGAATTCGATTTTGTTATCACTTATTGTCCCGGACCCTAACACGGGAAGGCTGGCGCCTTGTCCAGGTAGACAAGAAGATACAGTCACTAGAGCAAATTCCTCTTGTTCCTGGTCACAAGATTATAGGAGTAGGGGAGCTGGGAGAACAAGACACGTCCTTTTTGACCAGGTTAGTGACCGCCTGTTCTGAGATATCACCACTTGAATGGTTAAAAGAACTACAACACTCCATCAAAGATGGGTTATACCTCTATGCTAACAAGATCTATGTGCCTCTTGCAGACTTGCAACAGATCATTAAATGGTGTCATAACACCTCCCTGACAGGTCACCCTGGTGGAGAAAAGACAGTGCAACTCTGTCAAAGATGGTTTTGGTGGAAGAGTCTGAATAAAGATGTCTTGTCTTATGTAGCAGTGTGTCCTGTGTGCGCTAGACAAAAATCTTTACACACTGCCCCTGCAGATTTACTCCAACCTATAGACATTCCTTCCATACCTTGGCATACAATCAGTATCGATTTCATTACAGACTTACCTCGAGCTCATGGGTACAATACCATATTAGTGGTAGTGGATATGTTCACTAAGATGGCTCACTTCTTCCCCTTGAAAAAACTACCCTCATCCAAGGAATTGGCTCAAGTGTTTTTGTTCCTTCTGTAATTATAACAGATAGAGGGACCCAGTTTATTTAACGTTTCTGGCAGAGAGTGTGTGCCTCTCTAGGAATAGACCATAGATTGTCCACTGCGTACCATCCGCAGACAGATGGGCAAACAGAAAGGACTAACCAAACCTTGGAACAATTCCTAAGATGCTTGTTAGCGACCATCACTTCTGACTGGGTATAGGCTTTGCCCTTAGCCGAATTTGCATACAATAACACCTCACATTCATCCACTGGTATGTCTCCTTTCTTTATTTCTCAAGCCCATCACCCTATATTCCTCCCTTTTCCTATGCCCCTCCATTTAGACAATATCCCTGCAGTAAACAAACATCATGCAGTCATCTTAAAGAGTTGGGAAACCTCTAAGATCGATTAACAGAAGGCTAAAGAAGCCATGAAGGTACAAGCAGATAAACATTGTCGTCCTGCCCCAGTATATAAAGTGGGGGACAAGGTATGGTTATCTACCAAAAACATAAAACTAGAAGGTCCTCGCAAGTTACAACCCAGTTACATAGGGCCTTATGCCTTCATCAAGTTGATCACTCCTGCCTCGCTAAAACTTGAATTACCACAAGAAATGCAAATCCATCCTGTATTCCATGTCTCATTACTCAAGGAATGTAAATCGTCACAAAACCCTGATGAACCTCCCCCCCTATAGTGGGTGGTGAAAAAGAATACGAAGTAAACAAAATTCTAGATTCCCGTAGATATAGGGGTAAGCTACAGTATCTGATTGATTGGACTGGGTATGCTCCAGAAGATAGATCATGGGAACCTGCTGAAAACGTACACGCTCCCATCCTAGTTCGTAGATTTCATGCCCTTCATCCTACAAAACCTCGTCCTGTGGTTAGACCTTTGAGCGGCAGAACTGTTAGGCACCAAGCGTCCTGCCTAGTCCCTTAGAATAGTGGAGGGAGGTGAGTGCTTGCCTTGTGGGGATAAGATCTTTTGAGCAGGTCCCTTACTGGTTTGACAGAGGAGTTGGTTGACACTCCCTTCCTTTATATACGTTGGTTTGCCGAGGAGGCAGTGCTTGGCTTCCTGTTCCTTGAATCCACGCCCCTACCCTCAGTTCTCTGGCGGTTTGCTGTCTCTAGCCCCTTCCATCCGTTTCCAGCGTTTGTTGCCTCCCCTAGTTCCCCGTCCTGGGTGTGCAAACCAGTGTTACTGCACTCCTTATCCTGAAGCAGTCGTCTTGTTCCATTCCTCACTGCCGTTTTGGAAAGGTCACGTTGTCCGTGTTTCCCGTATCCCGCAATCGCGTCTTGTTCATTTGGTGCCATAGACGCTGACACTTTTTCCTGAGTTCTCCCTACTGGCCCGTGCACACCTTGTTTCTCGAGCACTTTGTCCCTGTGCTGTCATACGCACGGTGCGCATTTGTTTTTCTTCCATTGGTATTCGGCCAGCAGTGTCTGTTGCGTTTCACGCGCTGTGCGCAAAGGTTTGCCTTCTATCGCCTTCAAATTTGGAAGGCTCGGCAAACGTATTTTTTGTTTGTTTTGAAATACGCCTCCCTGCCCCTCATAGCGTAGGCATAATAGCGCTTGCACAGTAAATACGGTTAGAAGTTATTCTGAGAAATTGGCCTCACTCTTTATTTTTGGTAATGCCCTACCAGGTCAGGCGCTTAGGTGTTTTTTTTAACCCCTTCTGTCCCTTCTGCCTGCCTCAACCTACACAGAAAAGTGTTGCTGCACTGCTGGTCTTTTACTTCCTTTGATGACATCAGGAGATGTCCAGGTGGTAAGGTACCTCGTATTTTCCATAAGGCTTGCACTACCTTAAGGCCTCTGGGGGTTCACATTAATAGAGGTTACTAATCACAATTTTTTATTTTGTCTGCAGGTTCACCTCTCCTCTTCTGTGATCATTAGAGGATATCAGCTGGAGGATTAGAGGCATTGTGTTCTGGCTTCTTATCCCCGCATCTCCGAGGGTCAGTCTGGGAGGTGTGAGTATTCTGTTTCCTCTCACCCATAGGCAGACTTTAGGAGTGTGGTGAAATTCTCGTTGTTCCTGTGGACTGGGCCTGGAAACTTACCACAGGTTAGTGTCACTGCAGACAGGAGTGCTTGCATTAGGTGTGGTGATCTGTGAGTAATTCTGTTTATGTTTATATCATAGTGTGCACCACATCCTCAACACCCACCTAGTACTACATTAAGGGCAACGCCTACCCGGCTACCACAGATGAGTGTCCGGTGAACCAATCGACCAGATCTTGTTTCTTTATTAATTTGTCCTATTCCCTCATTATCTCCATTTTGACGTGGGCTAGCAGAAATGTGGTCCGCATCATGGTGAGAGGCATGGTAGGACATGCACGAACATCTCTCCTGCTGGCTTCAGGATATCTCAGGTTAATGCATCTGACATTCCCTCCCTCCCGGGGTCCGGTCTCCATCTGTGTTCTTTTCTCATCGTGCTACTGAAGAAAACGTAGGCCTGTATTCCTCCTTCAATAGGTAACACTGAACACATCTCTCTGCTGGTGCTTTTATTGGCATGAGTAGGCCTTCATTTGCAACACTCATTATCAAGTTCCCCTCTTTTGTTGATTTTTCAACTATTTTCTCACCTTCCCTATCACTTAGAGTCAGCACTGTGTATACATTCTCCTCAACATCCTTCACTCTATTTACTAATCTGGTAGTGAACGTTCCCCCTAGTTTCTGTCCAACCCTTTTACAACACCCTATTACTATCTGGATGAGACAGAACATCAAGAACATCACAAAAATAGGCAACACAGCCTTAAATAGTCCCAACATCCAGGATGGTATCCAAGCAGACCTCCCCTGAACCATTCGTTGGAGGCACCCCCTCATCCACCATCTTCTTCTGCATGCAAAGTTTGTATGGCCTCTGTTAATGTTCCGTTATCTGCGTTGTTGGCTGGGATGTAAGTACAACGGACCTTGTGAATCTTCGCACATACTCCTCTTTCCATCACGTCATTAAGTATAACACATATCTATGCTGCATAAACATTGCTCTCGTAGCTCTTCTTTGATGGCATTGAAGCCATCCTAAACGGCATTTATAGCCTTGAGTAGCTCCCAAAGGGTGATCTGCAACCAATCAATCATTATTTGTAAAGTGCAGCTTGTCACCCAGGAAGGAATCCAGGCACTAGCTGTTGGTCTCATTCAAAGAGTCATGTCTTGCGCCCTTTCCTGAAGTCAGTCAGTGAGAGGTGGAGGGGGAGGATGTTCCAGGCTTTGGCGGCTAGAAAAGAGAATGAGCGTCCTCTGGTGAGGCATAAACAGGGGATCTGCGCAAGAGTAAGGTGTGTGGAGCAGGGGTTCCTGGGGGGGGGGGGACAATGGAAGTGCAGATGGTGGTTCAAGTAGGCAGGTCTTTGGTCGTGGAGGGCTTTGTAGGCATGAGTCAGGTGCTTTAAACAGCATCTTTTCTGGACCTGGAGCCGGTGGAGGTCTTTCATATGCTGGGTAATGTGGGTTCTCTTGGGAAGGTTAAAGATCAGTCTGGTGGGTGCGTTCTGGATCATCTGGAGTCTTTCCATGAGTTTGGTTGTGGTTCCTGCATAGAGTGCAATGCCGTAGACAAGTTGGCTGCGGATGAGGGCATGCATTACTATCTTCCTTGTGGTGATGGGGAGCCACTTGAAGATTTTGCAGAGCATGCACAGCGTGTGGAAGCATGATGAGAAGATGGCATTGACCTGACGTTTCATAGAGAATTCACGGTCTAGGATGATGTTGAGGTTGTGGGTGTGGTATTTGGCAGGGGGTTGGACTGGGTTCCACTGGACACCAGGAGTGTGTTTGCCGAACATGAGAACTTCTGTTTTGTCCGTGCTGAGCTTTAGGCAGTTGTCCTTCATCTATGCTGAAATGATCTTCATGCATTCATGGAAGTTAGACTTAGTTGAGGTGGGGTCCAAGAGAGAGTGATAGGAAGAGCTGTGTGTCATTGGCGTAGGAGATGATGTTGATGTGCGATCTGACGAAGTCTGTGAGTGGTGTTATGTAAACATTAAAAAGTGTTGGGATGGGGGCGTGGCTAGCAGCCGAGCAAGGTGGCTGCCTAGTTGAGGAGCTCCGTGAATAACGCGGCCCTTCGATAAATCCGAGTACTAATCCGATAATCTATCGACCTCCAGAGGCTGGCATCGAGGTCCGCTGCCGGACGGCAACAGCCGGTGGAATTCTGGTGTCAATCCGTTGCCGGGAAGTGTTTAAAATGGCGACGGCGGAGGAGCGGCCGACCCACAAGAAGGAGACCGGGGACATAAGTTTGAGGAAGCGCAGGCTTGAGGCGCGAATGTGCTGGAGATCATACAGCGGCGAACCCGTGACTTGCGGCACAAACAGTGAGACTCCAAGTCGGAACCTGTTGTAAAGGAGCGGCGGTGAGTGTGAACCGCGCCACGGGACAACGATAACTCTACCGTAGGCCGGGACCCGCGGGACGATTGCACCACCCATGCCAAAAGGGCCTGCAGCGGCGAATAGATTCGATGGATAAGCGGGGATGACGAGTGCTAGATAGCGCCAGAAGGTGGAACGAGTGCACCGAAGGGAAAACAGCGGCACGTTGGCGACGGGGGACGAGTGTCGCCGAGACAAAACATCACATACAGAGCCGGCAGCTGCTGGAAGTGGTGACGCTGTTTCTGCCACTACTAGCACCACGCTGGGACCCAACATTGATGACACAACTGACTATCCATGCCTGCTGAGACACCACAGTAATTGCACCGAAGGGATCTAAGGCAAGTGCAGCTCACTAACTGCCGCTATATTAAGGCCGTATTATAGAGGGCACTACCTGCTACTCAGATGCAGCCCGCCAATACAGTGCGCGCAGACCTACAGTGTCCTGCGAACCACAGTCAAGACCCTGACACCTAGGACCACTACGAGGGTTTCTCTAACGACAAGCTCCCATCGAGTGGTAAAGATAGCCATTCCACTGCAGTGGCGGATAAACAGACGGAGAAGCGGCGAGAGACAGGGAATCACGACGCAGGGTGACCCAAGGCCGGGAGCCATATTTTTGTGAACCTGCCGCAACAGCGGGAGAATGGGAGGCTTGCAGCGCAGGACACACGGTGACTGCGCATAAGGACATACACACAGGCGAACTCACGTCCACCTTTACAAATTGCGCTGCCAGAAGACAGACTCGCGCCGCGCAGGGAGTATTCCACTCCACATAAAGGGCACCATGGCAGGCCGGGGTCCTAGGAACAACTTCACCCAAGCTAAACTAGACAAATTTGCAGTTGAAAAAATCTCCATACCACAGTCAGAGGGACGCACGTCTACAGGAAAAAACCAGGAAGGAGGAGAGGCGAAGAAAATCACTCTTGAAGACATCATGAAGGCGCTGTCAAGGGTCCAAACTACGGTAGGCTCTATTTCCACTGACGTCTCGCTACTGCGAGCAGACCTTCACAAAATGGCGGATAGGGTGAAAGAAGTGGAGATAGTAACAACATCGCTAGTAACGGACACATCGGACCTGCAATCAGTCGTCTCCCAACTCCAAAAAGAAAATAGGCTGCTTGCAGAGAAGCTTGATGACCAGGAAGGGCGTGGAAGATGGAATAATGTGCGCATAATTGGCATTCCGGAGACGGAAGGCAAGCAAGCAATGGACTTATACGTGGAAGAGCTGATACAAACAAGGCTACAACCCAAGGGACTCTCCAACTTCTTTTCAGTGAAGCGAGCACACAGGGTGTCTGGCGGCAGACCAAAACCAGGGGCACCCCGAGACCAGTACTCGATAAATTATTCAATTACAGAGACAGAGACGCAATTCTACAAGCCGCAAGGGTCTCACCACCCATTCAAGTGCAAAATTCCACAATAACCTTTTTCCCAGACTACACGGCAGCGGTGTACAGGCGCAGGAGAAGCTTCCTAGAGGTCAAAAAACTTCTGAGGGTGCAGGAAATACCCTATTCCATGCTCTTCCCTGCAAAACTTCGTGTAGTGGCTGATGGACGGACATGGTTTTTCGAGACACCGGAAGCGGCGCACGACTGGATCGAGGGATGGCGGCCTGTGGGGAAACCTGATCGCGGGAACAGACATCACCGCCAGCGAGAGGAAGAGGAAGACCCGGGAACGCAAGGTACAAGACACTTGGAATCGGAGCAGACGCCCAGACATGAGGACTAGGCAGTAAGACGGCGCTGTCAACACTTGCAAGATATTCCGGCAAGCAGTGCAAACATGTAGAAGGACCACGGCTGGACTGGCTATGGTAGCGGACTGAGGCAGGCTTTGGAGGACAAGAAGGGCTGGGGCCTCCACTGGACCTCTTACCCCTGACAAGCAAGTACTTTGTATTTGGGAGGGAAGAAGCACTCTTCTGAGTTGGGGTGGGTGAGGAGACTTGAGGAGGGGAAAGTTATTAGTTCCTTTGGTTTGTTTGAAATGTTTAGAGGCACTAATGATAGGGGAGGACAGCGATTAGCTAATAAGCTTTCAAGAGGGATTGTTCGAATTGCTGTCTGCTTCTTGGTTTTTGTTTGGTTTGTATGGTCTTTCAGGGCGCGTATGATTGAACGAGCAGCTGCGGATACTCTGCAGTGGTATGTTTGGATGCTGCTGTGCGATGATAAGCTTTGTTTCTGTGACATATGTCTGCACACACTCAGCAGGACACTAATCGGTCATTGACCCAGCCAACCCCGGGGACCCCGTTGACTGCGTTGACCTGGAATGTGCGGGGACTGGGGGATAAGGTGAAAAGAAGTTCGGTGCTGCAAAACTTAAAATAATGCGCACCTGCAATAGCCCTTTTGCAAGAAACGCACCTGATGGGATCTACTTGCAAGGCCATGGACAGGAGGGGTTACAAAATGGTGGCCCATGCCGAATTCTCCTCTGGGTCCAGAGGGGTGTGTGTGTTAATAAAAAAAAACTTCCCACTTATAATACACTAGACGCGGATCGATGACCAGGGCCACTTCGCAGCCGTTACCTTCCAGTGGGAAGGGACATTGTTTAATTTTGTCTCTGTATACATCCCACTGTCCTTACATACCATGGCACACTCGGCGCTTACAGCGTTTCTACTTGCGTTGCCGATGGCGGTGATGGTGTTAGGGGGCGACTTCAATGATATAGTGGACGGTACACTGGATAGACACCCCACAAGACTGGGTTGTATGACATTACAACGCATGCTTTTACTACGCATGCCTTTACATCGCAAGTTTTACAACGCATGCTGTTACAACGCATAGTGTTGAGGGGTGCTGGATAGTGAATAGTTTAATTTACTATTCCAACTCCAGTCCCCGTGGATAGTAGGGAAGGTGTTGGATAGTAAATTAAATCTATTCCCTATCCTAGAGCGCCCCCCAGCGCAATGCGTTGTAACAGCATGCGTTGTAAAACTTGCGATGTAAAGGCATGCGTCGTAAAAGTTGCGTTGAAAAGGATGTTCCCCACGACACTGACATCGCCACACAATCGCCGTAGGATGGGACTCATGGACGCCTTAGGGCTTGCAGACGCATGGAGATACAGGCACCCCAATACTAGACAATACACTTTTCACTCCGAGGTCCATGACTGTCTCACATGTATAGATTACTTTTTGGGAACAGCGGACGGACTGGGAGGAATAGATAAGGTAGATATCCGCCCCAGGGGTATATCGGATCATTCGCCGATATTGCTAACCTATACACGCCATCTGACACTTCGACGCCGTGTGTTCCCTATCCATCCTAGCTATTTACATGTACCGGAGATCTCGAAGGGTATCACATGCACCACTACAAATTTCTTCCAAGAAAACTCAGGGTCAGTAGATTCCCCCAGCACCCTTTGGGAAGCCTATAAAGCGTTTACTCGTGGACAAGCTATAGCGTTAATTACGGGCCATAAACGAAACAAATGGGCTGAACTTGATAAGGCAGAAGCTGACCTAGCGGAGGAAACAGCTTAACATGCAGCCTGCCCGACTCCTCTCACTGCACAGCGAGTGCGGCTCAAACAGGCCGAATATGTGGCATATCAGAGAGAGGCGGTACTGGATAGACTCCAGGCCATGAGTCACAGGGTTTATGAACTGGGAGACAAGGCGGGGAAAATGCTAGCCTGGCTAGACAAAAGGAGAAGGCTGGGAGGGTAATTGCACAACTACGTGCCCCTGATGTCTCCCTGATAACGGCCCCCAAGGATATCGTAGACACGCTGGCTGACCATTTTGAAACAATGTATGCCTCCTCCACTACGTTCACGGTGAGGAAGCGTGTGGATACATTAAAGATCCTGCCATGCCACAGCTTACACTGGAGGCGGCGCTGCTTCTGGAGGCTGACCTCACAGTCGAGGAAGTGGAGATGGCCATTGGCTCCCTAGGCAAGGCGGTGGGCCCCAACGGCTTCCCATTCAAAATATATAAACGCACTGCTCAGGTGACGGTGCCCTTCCTTTTGAGTATGTTCCACGATAGTCTCCAGATAGGCGAGCTGCCGCGTGACCAACGGCTGGCCACGATTGTGGCAATCCATAAGCCAGGCAAGACGCCAACGGATTGTAGCTCGTACTGCCCGATTTTGTTACTTAACGCCGAGCCAAAGATTTTAGCCAAACTACTGGCGATGCGACTGACCCCCCACCTTGCGTCCCTGATAGGTCCCGATCAGTCAGGATTCATGCCCCACCACATTACGGCTCTTAATTTAAGGCGACTCCACGCGGTGCTGGCTCGACGGTCTTATATTCAAGAACCTGCGGTTATCCTTTCCCTAGACGCCTGTATGGCGTTCGATACGGTGGAATAGCCATTCCTGTTTGCTGCATTACAACACTTGGGATTCGGGCCCAAGTTCTGTGCTTGAATCCGTTTGCTTTATAACAACCCACAAGCGCATGTAGTGGCCAATGGGCACATTTCCAGGGATTTCCCGCTAGCACGAGGCACGCGACAGGGGTGCCCGTTGTCCCCCCTATTGTTAGCACTGATATTAGAACCGCTCGCAGCATGGCTCAAATGGGAGCCCTCTATCAGAGGGCACCAATGGACCGATACTTGGGAGGACCGCATATCCCTGTATGCGGACGACATACTTTTGTACCTCACCTCCCCTAGAAAATCCATCCTGGAGTTGCTGAATGTTTGCGAGAAGTTTGGTAGGGTGTCCGGATACAGGATAAACTGGTCCAAGTCGGTCTGTACGTGCTGGTTGGCCCGCCTCCGCGGCTGCCTGCGGACTGCCCGCTGCGAGTCACTAGTGAAGCCTTTAAGTATCTGGGTATTTATGCAACATCTAACTCCACTGAGTTCTATAACAAAAATCTAAAGCCCCAAATGGACCGCTTCAAACGCGATGTGGCGGTGTGGCGTAACCTCCCCGTAACACTGTTGGGAAGGGCAGCACTCTATAAAATGATGGCACTGCCACGCTTTCTCTATGTCCTCGAAAACACACCATTCTTGGTTGCGCAGGCCTATTTCAAGGCCATAGCGGCGGAGGTCACCAGCTTACTATGGGGGAATAGGCCAGCGCGGATCGCGCAGGACAAGCTCGTGCGCAGCTGGTACGATGGAGGGATAGCACTTCCGAAAGTCAGCTGCACTATTGGGCGGCGCACCTCAAGATAATAAATCATTGGTTGCACACCCCACAAGACGAACCGGCATACCATGCGGACAGGCAAAATTTGGAAGAAAAAGTACTGATGGCTAATCTCTATAGACGCCGAAAGCCTCCGGGGCTGCTTGGCCCTACCGCACACACAATACATATTTGGTATCAGACACATACAAGATTGCAGTGTGCAGGGACAATCACGCAGATGACGCCACTGTGGGACTCCCAACAGTTGGGTCTTCCCCGCAAGAGTAAAGGATTCCAAAACTGGGACAATATTGGTCTCTCAGTGGTGGGAGATATTTGGAAAAAGGGAGCGGTGGTCGACTTTCTACATCTCCAAACACAATACGGCATGGCGCACGCGGAGAAATTTAGATACTTACAAATCCGGCATGCGCTTCAGACAATCATACCACCGACACCTCACTACAGGAAGCCACACCATTGGAAGATAGACTTCTGACGGAACACATGACGGATAAGGTGACGTCCTTAACATACCGTAAGCTGGCCAACAGTTTGCCGGACCCAACATCCAAGCTGAGACAGACCTGGTCCCGGGAAGTGGGCGACTTTGATGATTCAGAGTGGCAGGAAGCCTTGTCCTCGCCCCGTGAGACAGCGATACCGTCCAGACTCTGACTGGTCCCACTCAAAGTGCTACACCGCACATATTACACTAGGACAACACTTCATGTGATGGGAGCGGCGGAGCACAAATACTGTTTACGCGGCTGTGGGGGGGAAGGAACATTTTACCACACTATTTGGGACTGCCCCCACATCGCGGCTTATTGGGTCAAAATAATGCGCACTATTTCTCAAGCACTAGAAATCTCGGTCCTCCCGGAGCCGAGGAGTTGCCTACTGAATGTATGGGAAGCAAATTACCTTAATCATCAGGAACAGGATTGGGCTATGCTTGGTATGATGATGGCGAAACGCAATATTGCTATGTTGTGGGGGTCGGGAACGTTACCTATGCTTCACAAATGGTGTAAAGATATGGACCGGGCGATGGTGGCAGAAAAGGCGGTCTTTTTACATCGTGGATGCCCACAAAAGTGGGAAAAGGTATAGGGGGCCTGGAATAAGTTTAGAGGAGACATTTGTGAACCACCAGAACTTGAAGCAGACACTTTCACCTTGTGATGAAGCCCATTTGTTGCGGGTGGCGGGGGGGACCGGGTTGTATGTTTGGGTCTGATTTTGAGATACTTGAATATGCTGCATTACTTTGCTGTCTTCTGATGCTAATATTACTGCAGACAAAGACGACTACTGCTCTGTGTATGTTTGCCCTGATTTGTACCTAATAAAAATTTTCACCAAAAAAAAGTGTTGGGATGAGTCTTGGGAATGCTCAAATGTTGTGCTTGGCTTGAGATGTGAAGGGAGGGAGGCAGACTTTCTGGGTGCATCCTGTGAGCCATCCATCTGATCGCATTGTCTGTTATAGCGATCTGGCATAGGGGATTGCTGAGTGTGTGGTGGGGGAATGTTAAAGGTGGCAGAGAGGTAAAGCAGGCTCAGAGCAGCTGATTCTCCTTTGTCGAGTAGGGTGCGGATGTCATCTATTGCAGCGATCAGAGCTGTCTCAGTGCTGTGGTTGGGTCTGAATCCTGATTGGGAGGTGTCTAGTAGGTTGTTTCTCTCTAGGTGTTCAATAAGTTGGAGGTTGATGACCTTCTCCAAGACTTTGGATGGGGAACGGGAGCAGGGAAATGGGAGATGGGACCACAGTTCTGAAGTTCGTGGGGGTCTGCTGAGGGTTTCTTGAGAGGGAGTCTGACGTAGGCATGTTTTCAGGCATCGGGAATCGTGGCCGTGGTTAAAGAGGCATTCATGATGGTGGTGAGTTGGTCTCTAATCTGGTCACTTCCGAGGTTGAAGAGTCAGTGGGGGCAGGGGTCGGTGGGTGCTCCAGGTGTGAGCTCCTGAGTGGATGGAGTTCATAAGGGTGGTTGTTTTCGGGTCGCTGAGTTGTTTCCATCAAGTGAGCGGGTGGTCGGCAATGGTGGTTGCTTGGAGGCTGATGAGGTTGGAGGGGTGGGGATCAAAGTTCGTATAGATGGTTGCTATTTTGTTGTGGAAGTAGTCAGTGAGACACTGCTTTTGCTTGAACGAACGTAAAGATACTGCTGAAGAAAATGTGGACATCATTAAATAGCCTATGCTGCTGCGGGAAATCTTCCCAGGCTGTAGTACTGTCATACTTTGCAGTTCTCTTCCTTCGATGATGATGCAACAAGGTCATTGAACAGCTCGTAGGTTGATCATGTAGTTCAGAAATATCAATTCCCGGATTCACCAGAGAAGGAGTGTGCACAGTTACTAATGAAAAAAGGCCTTGCCAACCCGAAGGGAGTCTTGTATACAGCCATTCATCACAATTACAAAACTAATCCATCAGACTGGAGGTGCCCCATTTCATGTCGTCATTAAACTTTCTGATGTTGCAGTTGATGTTCATATCCACAGAACTGTCCCATTACCCCTGAAGCATTAAGAAACAAGAATGGGGTTTCTACCTGCTCGAAGAGTTGTAGGCATTTCTACCAAAGTTAACCTAGATCTATTCTCATCCCACACTGCCTGGTGCTTTGTTGTATACTATTATCTGTCTGATTCCCTGTCCATAAGGGTAGGGCCCTGCACCCAAATGTAGCACCATGATGCCAATGATCATGAACGTATACGGACCCATTGACTCAAAGATATGGCCTTTCCTGACAATCATGGGTCCTAGGTATAGCAGAATAATTCTGACAGAAAAGCGAGTGAAGGTTGGGACATCCCTAAAAATTCATGCTGCAATATCCTAGCTCTCCATGTTTCACCCTTGTACCTCATAATCCAGGTATTGGCCATTTAATCTAAATTCACCACTAGTTCTTTGCGGTCTATTAGAACGTTCATTACATCTGCTAACTCTTCCTCATATTGTGTGGTGTTTACTAAGAATGTTCCTTGTCTGACCCACAATGTTCACATCTGCGCTCATATCCTACAAAGGAAAATGTGTAACAGACACATGGTAATATTTGGCAGCACCTCCTTAGCTGAGTGTAACCTATCTCAGTCTGTGGCATAAGAATCAAACAAAACAGGTATTAGCAGTCTGCATACCTATCTCTGCCATATGTTGATACCACATATTATCTAGCAAGCCAGTAAGAATACTATGAGATATATTTTCTTGGTCAGATACTGCTCTCTGCAAGCGCTTAATGCTATTACATAATTCCATACAATATGTAAAATACCACTTTAGGTAACTGTCAGCATGAGAAGGAAGAAGAAAAACAAAATAACAATACATAACTGTCCGCTAGTAGGGTCGGCAAAATACTCCACTTGTGCTTTGAAGGGAGACGTTGTTTTTCTTGTATCTCATTTTCCCCCTTTGTTAATTTTTGTCTGTGGAAGTATCTGTGGAAAGGCGGGATCCAGTTGCACATGGCTCTTGTGAATTCATGGATTCCAACCATCCACCTTCACTTCAGTGAGAGTATTCATCGTCACCGAGAATGGACCGTCGTAATGAGGATCCATCCATCTGCGGACGAAGTCCCACATGTGCACCTTCTGGCCAACAGGTATGGGACTGGTCTGCAGGCTAAGGCAGTTTTTTCCTTTCGCAATACCTGTTTAGAGAAGAACTTGACAGATTTAATTAACTCAATCAAATAACAACTCATTTCATCTCCTAAAACCTCAGCTGGCTTATGGGCATCTGTCTTTTGTCTTGCTATCGTTAAAAATGTCCTGTCACAATTTGATGTGGCGCTAAAGTTTTTATTGCTTTCTTGCTGATTTTTTAGGTAGTGGTAGGCAGTACAGCCATTTTTTTTTTTAGTGTAACACATAGTTTCCTTATTTTGTTCTTGTCCTGTCACAATTTGATGTGGCGCTAAAGTTTTTATTGCTTTCTTGCTGATTTTTGAGGTAGTGGTAGGCAGTACAGCCATTTTTTTTAGTGTAGCACATAGTTTTCTTATTTTGTTCTTGAGGAGGCCATTTAGGCTCTCCCCTATTCCATTACCATGAGGATGATAGGCAGATGTCAATTTATGTTTTATTCCTAGGGCGGCACAAATGGGTTGGAATGCGGTGTTAGCAAAATGAGGCCCGTTATCTGAGCAGACCGCTTCCACCAGCCCCCATCTTGGTATCACCTCTCTTATCAGAAAATTGGCTGCAGCTTTAGCATCATTATGTACACAGGGTCCTGCTTCAATCCGTCATGAGAATGGGCAAACAATTACTATAAGATACCTGTAATTGTTACCTATCATGTCGACAAAATCTAGATGTAGATTTTTAAATGGACCTGTTAGGTGTTGTATTGTAGAGGTGATCACTTTTAAGGTTTGCTAGGGGCTATATTATTGATATATTGCACATTCCGCAATGTAAATAGTGAAAATTTCAGATAGGTGTGGAATAAAGAAATCTGCCTGTAATGTAGCAAGAAGATGCTCTTTTGCGGTGTGTGCTTGAAGATGCAGTTGCTCTAGAGCAATGTACAACAGGGCTTGTGGCATTACTTGATTTCCTGTACACTCTTGTCTGTAAACAAAATCTGCTGGTGACTGAATGCAGCCTTGCTGTTTCTGCAGCTTCCTTTTGTGTAGCAGTGCTTGTTCTTGCAATTCACGCAACTGTAATTTTGCTGTTCTGTATATATTGGGTGGTAATTCTGTATCATCCTGTTGCCTGCTTGTCATTATACCTAATGTATGTTCCTCTTAGTTTGGAGATGCTTTAGCTGTTTCTTTTGCTGGCCAATCTGTCAGAGTACTGCCCCTAGAAACAAGATATTGCTGATTGGTGTGTGCTGCACATTTGACCACTCCTTCCTTGGATGGAAGTGTTAAAGCTTCTATTAATTGTGTCAATAAATCCTTACGCATTACTGGAGACCCATCAGATTTTTGGAATCCTCTCCTTTACCATTTGTGAATATTAGAATGTACAGTGGTGGTGACGCATGCTGAAACTGAATGAATCGCGACTTCTAGTCCCTCAGCTCACTGCAATGCTGCGATGATGGCCACTAATTTAGCTGAATGTGATGAAAAATGAGAAGGCAGGG
>NW_028250872.1:0-107988 GCF_964263255.1 Lissotriton vulgaris | reverse complement strand
ACAAATGTGAACTGACGTTCAAAAATAAAACATTTGAAAACGGACCATTTTCCACATTTCTGAAGCATGACGTAATGGGGGGGTGTTATCTCTTTTGTCGAAAATCAGCCGTTTTTGCTCGAACATTAAATGCCTCCAAATGGTATTTAATTAACTTCCCGGGGTGAAGAAACCCTTTTTGAGAACTCAGAGTGAGTAAATTGGCCATTTTCATGCACTTTTAACCATTCCATAAATCTTGTGTTTTGGGCCCCTGGAAGCATGAAAATCACTTTAAACATGCTAATTTTAGCTCTAACACTGATGATCCACCTACAAATGTGAACTGACGTTCAAAAATAAAACATTTGAAAACGGACCATTTTCCACATTTCTGAAGCATGACGTAATGGGGGGGTGTTATCTCTTTTGTCGAAAATCAGCCGTTTTTGCTCGAACATTAAATGCCTCCAAATGGTATTTAATTAACTTCCCGAGCCCCTGGAAGCATGAAAATCACTTTAAACATGCTAATTTTAGCTCTAACACTGATGATCCACCTACAAATGTGAACTGACGTTCAAAAATAAAACATTTGAAAACGGACCATTTTCCACATTTCTGAAGCATGACGTAATGGGGGGGTGTTATCTCTTTTGTCGAAAATCAGCCGTTTTTGCTCGAACATTAAATGCCTCCAAATGGTATTTATTTAACTTCCCGAGCCCCTGGAAGCATGAAAATCACTTTAAACATGCTAATTTTAGCTCTAACACTGATGATCCACCTACAAATGTGAACTGACGTTCAAAAATAAAACATTTGAAAACGGACCATTTTCCACATTTCTGAAGCATGACGTAATGGGGGGGTGTTATCTCTTTTGTCGAAAATCAGCCGTTTTTGCTCGAACATTAAATGCCTCCAAATGGTATTTAATTAACTTCCCGGGGTGAAGAAACCCTTTTTGAGAACTCAGAGTGAGTAAATTGGCCATTTTCATGCACTTTTAACCATTCCATAAATCTTGTGTTTTGGGCCCCTGGAAGCATGAAAATCACTTTAAACATGCTAATTTTAGCTCTAACACTGATGATCCACCTACAAATGTGAACTGACGTTCAAAAATAAAACATTTGAAAACGGACCATTTTCCACATTTCTGAAGCATGACGTAATGGGGGGGTGTTATCTCTTTTGTCGAAAATCAGCCGTTTTTGCTCGAACATTAAATGCCTCCAAATGGTATTTAATTAACTTCCCGAGCCCCTGGAAGCATGAAAATCACTTTAAACATGCTAATTTTAGCTCTAACACTGATGATCCACCTACAAATGTGAACTGACGTTCAAAAATAAAACATTTGAAAACGGACCATTTTCCACATTTCTGAAGCATGACGTAATGGGGGGGTGTTATCTCTTTTGTCGAAAATCAGCCGTTTTTGCTCGAACATTAAATGCCTCCAAATGGTATTTAATTAACTTCCCGAGCCCCTGGAAGCATGAAAATCACTTTAAACATGCTAATTTTAGCTCTAACACTGATGATCCACCTACAAATGTGAACTGACGTTCAAAAATAAAACATTTGAAAACGGACCATTTTCCACATTTCTGAAGCATGACGTAATGGGGGGGTGTTATCTCTTTTGTCGAAAATCAGCCGTTTTTGCTCGAACATTAAATGCCTCCAAATGGTATTTAATTAACTTCCCGAGCCCCTGGAAGCATGAAAATCACTTTAAACATGCTAATTTTAGCTCTAACACTGATGATCCACCTACAAATGTGAACTGACGTTCAAAAATAAAACATTTGAAAATGGACCATTTTCCACATTTCTGAAGCATGACGTAATGGGGGGGTGTTATCTCTTTTGTCGAAAATCAGCCGTTTTTGCTCGAACATTAAATGCCTCCAAATGGTATTTAATTAACTTCCCGGGGTGAAGAAACCCTTTTGAGAACTCAGAGTGAGTAAATTGGCCATTTTCATGCACTTTTAACCATTCCATAAATCTTGTGTTTTGGGCCCCTGGAAGCATGAAAATCACTTTAAACATGCTAATTTTAGCTCTAACACTGATGATCCACCTACAAATGTGAACTGACGTTCAAAAATAAAACATTTGAAAACGGACCATTTTCCACATTTCTGAAGCATGACGTAATGGGGGGGTGTTATCTCTTTTGTCGAAAATCAGCCGTTTTTGCTCGAACATTAAATGCCTCCAAATGGTATTTAATTAACTTCCCGAGCCCCTGGAAGCATGAAAATCACTTTAAACATGCTAATTTTAGCTCTAACACTGATGATCCACCTACAAATGTGAACTGACGTTCAAAAATAAAACATTTGAAAACGGACCATTTTCCACATTTCTGAAGCATGACGTAATGGGGGGGTGTTATCTCTTTTGTCGAAAATCAGCCGTTTTTGCTCGAACATTAAATGCCTCCAAATGGTATTTAATTAACTTCCCGGGGTGAAGAAACCCTTTTTGAGAACTCAGAGTGAGTAAATTGGCCATTTTCATGCACTTTTAACCATTCCATAAATCTTGTGTTTTGGGCCCCTGGAAGCATGAAAATCACTTTAAACATGCTAATTTTAGCTCTAACACTGATGATCCACCTACAAATGTGAACTGACGTTCAAAAATAAAACATTTGAAAACGGACCATTTTCCACATTTCTGAAGCATGACGTAATGGGGGGGTGTTATCTCTTTTGTCGAAAATTAGCCGTTTTTGCTCGAACATTAAATGCCTCCAAATGGTATTTAATTAACTTCCCGGGGTGAAGAAACCCTTTTTGAGAACTCAGAGTGAGTAAATTGGCCATTTTCATGCACTTTTAACCATTCCATAAATCTTGTGTTTTGGGCCCCTGGAAGCATGAAAATCACTTTAAACATGCTAATTTTAGCTCTAACACTGATGATCCACCTACAAATGTGAACTGACGTTCAAAAATAAAACATTTGAAAACGGACCATTTTCCACATTTCTGAAGCATGACGTAATGGGGGGGTGTTATCTCTTTTGTCGAAAATCAGCCGTTTTTGCTCGAACATTAAATGCCTCCAAATGGTATTTAATTAACTTCCCGAGCCCCTGGAAGCATGAAAATCACTTTAAACATGCTAATTTTAGCTCTAACACTGATGATCCACCTACAAATGTGAACTGACGTTCAAAAATAAAACATTTGAAACGGACCATTTTCCACATTTCTGAAGCATGACGTAATGGGGGGGTGTTATCTCTTTTGTCGAAAATCAGCCGTTTTTGCTCGAACATTAAATGCCTCCAAATGGTATTTAATTAACTTCCCGAGCCCCTGGAAGCATGAAAATCACTTTAAACATGCTAATTTTAGCTCTAACACTGATGATCCACCTACAAATGTGAACTGACGTTCAAAAATAAAACATTTGAAAACGGACCATTTTCAACATTTCTGAAGCATGACGTAATGGGGGGGTGTTATCTCTTTTGTCGAAAATCAGCCGTTTTTGCTCGAACATTAAATGCCTCCAAATGGTATTTAATTAACTTCCCGGGGTGAAGAAACCCTTTTTGAGAACTCAGAGTGAGTAAATTGGCCATTTTCATGCACTTTTAACCATTCCATAAATCTTGTGTTTTGGGCCCCTGGAAGCATGAAAATCACTTTAAACATGCTAATTTTAGCTCTAACACTGATGATCCACCTACAAATGTGAACTGACGTTCAAAAATAAAACATTTGAAAACGGACCATTTTCCACATTTCTGAAGCATGACGTAATGGGGGGGTGTTATCTCTTTTGTCGAAAATCAGCCGTTTTTGCTCGAACATTAAATGCCTCCAAATGGTATTTAATTAACTTCCCGAGCCCCTGGAAGCATGAAAATCACTTTAAACATGCTAATTTTAGCTCTAACACTGATGATCCACCTACAAATGTGAACTGACGTTCAAAAATAAAACATTTGAAAACGGACCATTTTCCACATTTCTGAAGCATGACGTAATGGGGGGGTGTTATCTCTTTTGTCGAAAATCAGCCGTTTTTGCTCGAACATTAAATGCCTCCAAATGGTATTTATTTAACTTCCCGAGCCCCTGGAAGCATGAAAATCACTTTAAACATGCTAATTTTAGCTCTAACACTGATGATCCACCTACAAATGTGAACTGACGTTCAAAAATAAAACATTTGAAAACGGACCATTTTCCACATTTCTGAAGCATGACGTAATGGGGGGGTGTTATCTCTTTTGTCGAAAATCAGCCGTTTTTGCTCGAACATTAAATGCCTCCAAATGGTATTTATTTAACTTCCCGAGCCCCTGGAAGCATGAAAATCACTTTAAACATGCTAATTTTAGCTCTAACACTGATGATCCACCTACAAATGTGAACTGACGTTCAAAAATAAAACATTTGAAAACGGACCATTTTCCACATTTCTGAAGCATGACGTAATGGGGGGGTGTTATCTCTTTTGTCGAAAATCAGCCGTTTTTGCTCGAACATTAAATGCCTCCAAATGGTATTTAATTAACTTCCCGGGGTGAAGAAACCCTTTTTGAGAACTCAGAGTGAGTAAATTGGCCATTTTCATGCACTTTTAACCATTCCATAAATCTTGTGTTTTGGGCCCCTGGAAGCATGAAAATCACTTTAAACATGCTAATTTTAGCTCTAACACTGATGATCCACCTACAAATGTGAACTGACGTTCAAAAATAAAACATTTGAAAACGGACCATTTTCCACATTTCTGAAGCATGACGTAATGGGGGGGTGTTATCTCTTTTGTCGAAAATTAGCCGTTTTTGCTCGAACATTAAATGCCTCCAAATGGTATTTAATTAACTTCCCGGGGTGAAGAAACCCTTTTTGAGAACTCAGAGTGAGTAAATTGGCCATTTTCATGCACTTTTAACCATTCCATAAATCTTGTGTTTTGGGCCCCTGGAAGCATGAAAATCACTTTAAACATGCTAATTTTAGCTCTAACACTGATGATCCACCTACAAATGTGAACTGACGTTCAAAAATAAAACATTTGAAAACGGACCATTTTCCACATTTCTGAAGCATGACGTAATGGGGGGGTGTTATCTCTTTTGTCGAAAATCAGCCGTTTTTGCTCGAACATTAAATGCCTCCAAATGGTATTTAATTAACTTCCCGAGCCCCTGGAAGCATGAAAATCACTTTAAACATGCTAATTTTAGCTCTAACACTGATGATCCACCTACAAATGTGAACTGACGTTCAAAAATAAAACATTTGAAAACGGACCATTTTCCACATTTCTGAAGCATGACGTAATGGGGGGGTGTTATCTCTTTTGTCGAAAATCAGCCGTTTTTGCTCGAACATTAAATGCCTCCAAATGGTATTTAATTAACTTCCCGAGCCCCTGGAAGCATGAAAATCACTTTAAACATGCTAATTTTAGCTCTAACACTGATGATCCACCTACAAATGTGAACTGACGTTCAAAAATAAAACATTTGAAAACGGACCATTTTCCACATTTCTGAAGCATGACGTAATGGGGGGGTGTTATCTCTTTTGTCGAAAATCAGCCGTTTTTGCTCGAACATTAAATGCCTCCAAATGGTATTTAATTAACTTCCCGGGGTGAAGAAACCCTTTTTGAGAACTCAGAGTGAGTAAATTGGCCATTTTCATGCACTTTTAACCATTCCATAAATCTTGTGTTTTGGGCCCCTGGAAGCATGAAAATCACTTTAAACATGCTAATTTTAGCTCTAACACTGATGATCCACCTACAAATGTGAACTGACGTTCAAAAATAAAACATTTGAAAACGGACCATTTCCACATTTCTGAAGCATGACGTAATGGGGGGGTGTTATCTCTTTTGTCGAAAATCAGCCGTTTTTGCTCGAACATTAAATGCCTCCAAATGGTATTTAATTAACTTCCCGAGCCCCTGGAAGCATGAAAATCACTTTAAACATGCTAATTTTAGCTCTAACACTGATGATCCACCTACAAATGTGAACTGACGTTCAAAAATAAAACATTTGAAAACGGACCATTTTCCACATTTCTGAAGCATGACGTAATGGGGGGGTGTTATCTCTTTTGTCGAAAATCAGCCGTTTTTGCTCGAACATTAAATGCCTCCAAATGGTATTTAATTAACTTCCCGGGGTGAAGAAACCCTTTTTGAGAACTCAGAGTGAGTAAATTGGCCATTTTCATGCACTTTTAACCATTCCATAAATCTTGTGTTTTGGGCCCCTGGAAGCATGAAAATCACTTTAAACATGCTAATTTTAGCTCTAACACTGATGATCCACCTACAAATGTGAACTGACGTTCAAAAATCAAACATTTGAAAACGGACCATTTTCCACATTTCTGAAGCATGACGTAATGGGGGGGTGTTATCTCTTTTGTCGAAAATCAGCCGTTTTTGCTCGAACATTAAATGCCTCCAAATGGTATTTAATTAACTTCCCGAGCCCCTGGAAGCATGAAAATCACTTTAAACATGCTAATTTTAGCTCTAACACTGATGATCCACCTACAAATGTGAACTGACGTTCAAAAATAAAACATTTGAAAACGGACCATTTTCCACATTTCTGAAGCATGACGTAATGGGGGGGTGTTATCTCTTTTGTCGAAAATCAGCCGTTTTTGCTCGAACATTAAATGCCTCCAAATGGTATTTAATTAACTTCCCGAGCCCCTGGAAGCATGAAAATCACTTTAAACATGCTAATTTTAGCTCTAACACTGATGATCCACCTACAAATGTGAACTGACGTTCAAAAATAAAACATTTGAAAACGGACCATTTTCAACATTTCTGAAGCATGACGTAATGGGGGGGTGTTATCTCTTTTGTCGAAAATCAGCCGTTTTTGCTCGAACATTAAATGCCTCCAAATGGTATTTAATTAACTTCCCGGGGTGAAGAAACCCTTTTTGAGAACTCAGAGTGAGTAAATTGGCCATTTTCATGCACTTTTAACCATTCCATAAATCTTGTGTTTTGGGCCCCTGGAAGCATGAAAATCACTTTAAACATGCTAATTTTAGCTCTAACACTGATGATCCACCTACAAATGTGAACTGACGTTCAAAAATAAAACATTTGAAAACGGACCATTTTCCACATTTCTGAAGCATGACGTAATGGGGGGGTGTTATCTCTTTTGTCGAAAATCAGCCGTTTTTGCTCGAACATTAAATGCCTCCAAATGGTATTTAATTAACTTCCCGAGCCCCTGGAAGCATGAAAATCACTTTAAACATGCTAATTTTAGCTCTAACACTGATGATCCACCTACAAATGTGAACTGACGTTCAAAAATAAAACATTTGAAAACGGACCATTTTCCACATTTCTGAAGCATGACGTAATGGGGGGGTGTTATCTCTTTTGTCGAAAATCAGCCGTTTTTGCTCGAACATTAAATGCCTCCAAATGGTATTTATTTAACTTCCCGAGCCCCTGGAAGCATGAAAATCACTTTAAACATGCTAATTTTAGCTCTAACACTGATGATCCACCTACAAATGTGAACTGACGTTCAAAAATAAAACATTTGAAAACGGACCATTTTCCACATTTCTGAAGCATGACGTAATGGGGGGGTGTTATCTCTTTTGTCGAAAATCAGCCGTTTTTGCTCGAACATTAAATGCCTCCAAATGGTATTTAATTAACTTCCCGGGGTGAAGAAACCCTTTTTGAGAACTCAGAGTGAGTAAATTGGCCATTTTCATGCACTATTAACCATTCCATAAATCTTGTGTTTTGGGCCCCTGGAAGCATGAAAATCACTTTAAACATGCTAATTTTAGCTCTAACACTGATGATCCACCTACAAATGTGAACTGACGTTCAAAAATAAAACATTTGAAAACGGACCATTTTCCACATTTCTGAAGCATGACGTAATGGGGGGGTGTTATCTCTTTTGTCGAAAATCAGCCGTTTTTGCTCGAACATTAAATGCCTCCAAATGGTATTTAATTAACTTCCCGAGCCCCTGGAAGCATGAAAATCACTTTAAACATGCTAATTTTAGCTCTAACACTGATGATCCACCTACAAATGTGAACTGACGTTCAAAAATAAAACATTTGAAAACGGACCATTTTCCACATTTCTGAAGCATGACGTAATGGGGGGGTGTTATCTCTTTTGTCGAAAATCAGCCGTTTTTGCTCGAACATTAAATGCCTCCAAATGGTATTTAATTAACTTCCCGAGCCCCTGGAAGCATGAAAATCACTTTAAACATGCTAATTTTAGCTCTAACACTGATGATCCACCTACAAATGTGAACTGACGTTCAAAAATAAAACATTTGAAAACGGACCATTTTCCACATTTCTGAAGCATGACGTAATGGGGGGGTGTTATCTCTTTTGTCGAAAATCAGCCGTTTTTGCTCGAACATTAAATGCCTCCAAATGGTATTTAATTAACTTCCCGAGCCCCTGGAAGCATGAAAATCACTTTAAACATGCTAATTTTAGCTCTAACACTGATGATCCACCTACAAATGTGAACTGACGTTCAAAAATAAAACATTTGAAAACGGACCATTTTCCACATTTCTGAAGCATGACGTAATGGGGGGGTGTTATCTCTTTTGTCGAAAATCAGCCGTTTTTGCTCGAACATTAAATGCCTCCAAATGGTATTTAATTAACTTCCCGAGCCCCTGGAAGCATGAAAATCACTTTAAACATGCTAATTTTAGCTCTAACACTGATGATCCACCTACAAAT
Organism: Lissotriton vulgaris; assembly: GCF_964263255.1. Classification (NCBI taxonomy): domain Eukaryota; kingdom Metazoa; phylum Chordata; class Amphibia; order Caudata; family Salamandridae; genus Lissotriton; species Lissotriton vulgaris. The sequence goes on along the minus strand of NW_028250872.1, from coordinate 99,223 downwards.
GTGAACTGACGTTCAAAAATAAAACATTTGAAAACGGACCATTTTCCACATTTCTGAAGCATGACGTAATGGGGGGTGTTATCTCTTTTGTCGAAAATCAGCCGTTTTTGCTCGAACATTAAATGCCTCCAAATGGTATTTAATTAACTTCCCGAGCCCCTGGAAGCATGAAAATCACTTTAAACATGCTAATTTTAGCTCTAACACTGATGATCCACCTACAAATGTGAACTGACGTTCAAAAATAAAACATTTGAAAACGGACCATTTTCCACATTTCTGAAGCATGACGTAATGGGGGGGTGTTATCTCTTTTGTCGAAAATCAGCCGTTTTTGCTCGAACATTAAATGCCTCCAAATGGTATTTAATTAACTTCCCGAGCCCCTGGAAGCATGAAAATCACTTTAAACATGCTAATTTTAGCTCTAACACTGATGATCCACCTACAAATGTGAACTGACGTTCAAAAATAAAACATTTGAAAACGGACCATTTTCCACATTTCTGAAGCATGACGTAATGGGGGGGTGTTATCTCTTTTGTCGAAAATCAGCCGTTTTTGCTCGAACATTAAATGCCTCCAAATGGTATTTAATTAACTTCCCGAGCCCCTGGAAGCATGAAAATCACTTTAAACATGCTAATTTTAGCTCTAACACTGATGATCCACCTACAAATGTGAACTGACGTTCAAAAATAAAACATTTGAAAACGGACCATTTTCCACATTTCTGAAGCATGACGTAATGGGGGGGTGTTATCTCTTTTGTCGAAAATCAGCCGTTTTTGCTCGAACATTAAATGCCTCCAAATGGTATTTAATTAACTTCCCGAGCCCCTGGAAGCATGAAAATCACTTTAAACATGCTAATTTTAGCTCTAACACTGATGATCCACCTACAAATGTGAACTGACGTTCAAAAATAAAACATTTGAAAACGGACCATTTTCCACATTTCTGAAGCATGACGTAATGGGGGGGTGTTATCTCTTTTGTCGAAAATCAGCCGTTTTTGCTCGAACATTAAATGCCTCCAAATGGTATTTAATTAACTTCCCGAGCCCCTGGAAGCATGAAAATCACTTTAAACATGCTAATTTTAGCTCTAACACTGATGATCCACCTACAAATGTGAACTGACGTTCAAAAATAAAACATTTGAAAACGGACCATTTTCCACATTTCTGAAGCATGACGTAATGGGGGGGTGTTATCTCTTTTGTCGAAAATCAGCCGTTTTTGCTCGAACATTAAATGCCTCCAAATGGTATTTAATTAACTTCCCGAGCCCCTGGAAGCATGAAAATCACTTTAAACATGCTAATTTTAGCTCTAACACTGATGATCCACCTACAAATGTGAACTGACGTTCAAAAATAAAACATTTGAAAACGGACCATTTTCCACATTTCTGAAGCATGACGTAATGGGGGGGTGTTATCTCTTTTGTCGAAAATCAGCCGTTTTTGCTCGAACATTAAATGCCTCCAAATGGTATTTAATTAACTTCCCGGGGTGAAGAAACCCTTTTTGAGAACTCAGAGTGAGTAAATTGGCCATTTTCATGCACTTTTAACCATTCCATAAATCTTGTGTTTTGGGCCCCTGGAAGCATGAAAATCACTTTAAACATGCTAATTTTAGCTCTAACACTGATGATCCACCTACAAATGTGAACTGACGTTCAAAAATAAAACATTTGAAAACGGACCATTTTCCACATTTCTGAAGCATGACGTAATGGGGGGGTGTTATCTCTTTTGTCGAAAATCAGCCGTTTTTGCTCGAACATTAAATGCCTCCAAATGGTATTTAATTAACTTCCCGAGCCCCTGGAAGCATGAAAATCACTTTAAACATGCTAGTTTTAGCTCTAACACTGATGATCCACCTACAAATGTGAACTGACGTTCAAAAATAAAACATTTGAAAACGGACCATTTTCCACATTTCTGAAGCATGACGTAATGGGGGGGTGTTATCTCTTTTGTCGAAAATCAGCCGTTTTTGCTCGAACATTAAATGCCTCCAAATGGTATTTAATTAACTTCCCGAGCCCCTGGAAGCATGAAAATCACTTTAAACATGCTAATTTTAGCTCTAACACTGATGATCCACCTACAAATGTGAACTGACGTTCAAAAATAAAACATTTGAAAACGGACCATTTTCCACATTTCTGAAGCATGACGTAATGGGGGGGTGTTATCTCTTTTGTCGAAAATCAGCCGTTTTTGCTCGAACATTAAATGCCTCCAAATGGTATTTAATTAACTTCCCGGGGTGAAGAAACCCTTTTTGAGAACTCAGAGTGAGTAAATTGGCCATTTTCATGCACTTTTAACCATTCCATAAATCTTGTGTTTTGGGCCCCTGGAAGCATGAAAATCACTTTAAACATGCTAATTTTAGCTCTAACACTGATGATCCACCTACAAATGTGAACTGACGTTCAAAAATAAAACATTTGAAAACGGACCATTTTCCACATTTCTGAAGCATGACGTAATGGGGGGGTGTTATCTCTTTTGTCGAAAATCAGCCGTTTTTGCTCGAACATTAAATGCCTCCAAATGGTATTTAATTAACTTCCCGAGCCCCTGGAAGCATGAAAATCACTTTAAACATGCTAATTTTAGCTCTAACACTGATGATCCACCTACAAATGTGAACTGACGTTCAAAAATAAAACATTTGAAAACGGACCATTTTCCACATTTCTGAAGCATGACGTAATGGGGGGGGTGTTATCTCTTTTGTCGAAAATCAGCCGTTTTTGCTCGAAGATTAAATGCCTCCAAATGGTATTTATTTAACTTCCCGAGCCCCTGGAAGCATGAAAATCACTTTAAACATGCTAATTTTAGCTCTAACACTGATGATCCACCTACAAATGTGAACTGACGTTCAAAAATAAAACATTTGAAAACGGACCATTTTCCACATTTCTGAAGCATGACGTAATGGGGGGGTGTTATCTCTTTTGTCGAAAATCAGCCGTTTTTGCTCGAACATTAAATGCCTCCAAATGGTATTTAATTAACTTCCCGGGGTGAAGAAACCCTTTTTGAGAACTCAGAGTAAGTAAATTGGCCATTTTCATGCACTTTTAACCATTCCATAAATCTTGTGTTTTGGGCCCCTGGAAGCATGAAAATCACTTTAAACATGCTAATTTTAGCTCTAACACTGATGATCCACCTACAAATGTGAACTGACGTTCAAAAATAAAACATTTGAAAACGGACCATTTTCCACATTTCTGAAGCATGACGTAATGGGGGGGTGTTATCTCTTTTGTCGAAAATCAGCCGTTTTTGCTCGAACATTAAATGCCTCCAAATGGTATTTAATTAACTTCCCGAGCACCTGGAAGCATGAAAATCACTTTAAACATGCTAATTTTAGCTCTAACACTGATGATCCACCTACAAATGTGAACTGACGTTCAAAAATAAAACATTTGAAAACGGACCATTTTCCACATTTCTGAAGCATGACGTAATGGGGGCGTGTTATCTCTTTTGTCGAAAATCAGCCGTTTTTGCTCGAACATTAAATGCCTCCAAATGGTATTTAATTAACTTCCCGAGCCCCTGGAAGCATGAAAATCACTTTAAACATGCTAATTTTAGCTCTAACACTGATGATCCACCTACAAATGTGAACTGACGTTCAAAAATAAAACATTTGAAAACGGACCATTTTCCACATTTCTGAAGCATGACGTAATAGGGGGGTGTTATCTCTTTTGTCGAAAATCAGCCGTTTTTGCTCGAACATTAAATGCCTCCAAATGGTATTTAATTAACTTCCCGAGCCCCTGGAAGCATGAAAATCACTTTAAACATGCTAATTTTAGCTCTAACACTGATGATCCACCTACAAATGTGAACTGACGTTCAAAAATAAAACATTTGAAAACGGACCTTTTTCCACATTTCTGAAGCATGACGTAATGGGGGGTGTTATCTCTTTTGTCGAAAATCAGCCGTTTTTGCTCGAACATTAAATGCCTCCAAATGGTATTTAATTAACTTCCCGGGGTGAAGAAACCCTTTTTGAGAACTCAGAGTGAGTAAATTGGCCATTTTCATGCACTTTTAACCATTCCATAAATCTTGTGTTTTGGGCCCCTGGAAGCATGAAAATCACTTTAAACATGCTAATTTTAGCTCTAACACTGATGATCCACCTACAAATGTGAACTGACGTTCAAAAATAAAACATTTGAAAACGGACCATTTTCCACATTTCTGAAGCATGACGTAATGGGGGGGTGTTATCTCTTTTGTCGAAAATCAGCCGTTTTTGCTCGAACATTAAATGCCTCCAAATGGTATTTAATTAACTTCCCGAGCCCCTGGAAGCATGAAAATCACTTTAAACATGCTAATTTTAGCTCTAACACTGATGATCCACCTACAAATGTGAACTGACGTTCAAAAATAAAACATTTGAAAACGGACCATTTTCCACATTTCTGAAGCATGACGTAATGGGGGGGTGTTATCTCTTTTGTCGAAAATCAGCCGTTTTTGCTCGAACATTAAATGCCTCCAAATGGTATTTAATTAACTTCCCGGGGTGAAGAAACCCTTTTTGAGAACTCAGAGTGAGTAAATTGGCCATTTTCATGCACTTTTAACCATTCCATAAATCTTGTGTTTTGGGCCCCTGGAAGCATGAAAATCACTTTAAACATGCTAATTTTAGCTCTAACACTGATGATCCACCTACAAATGTGAACTGACGTTCAAAAATAAAACATTTGAAAACGGACCATTTTCCACATTTCTGAAGCATGACGTAATGGGGGGGTGTTATCTCTTTTGTCGAAAATCAGCTGTTTTTGCTCGAACATTAAATGCCTCCAAATGGTTTTTAATTAACTTCCCGAGCCCCTGGAAGCATGAAAATCACTTTAAACATGCTAATTTTAGCTCTAACACTGATGATCCACCTACAAATGTGAACTGACGTTCAAAAATAAAACATTTGAAAACGGACCATTTTCCACATTTCTGAAGCATGACGTAATGGGGGGGTGTTATCTCTTTTGTCGAAAATCAGCCGTTTTTGCTCGAACATTAAATGCCTCCAAATGGTATTTAATTAACTTCCCGAGCCCCTGGAAGCATGAAAATCACTTTAAACATGCTAATTTTAGCTCTAACACTGATGATCCACCTACAAATGTGAACTGACGTTCAAAAATAAAACATTTGAAAACAGACCATTTTCCACATTTCTGAAGCATGACGTAATGGGGGGTGTTATCTCTTTTGTCGAAAATCAGCCGTTTTTGCTCGAACATTAAATGCCTCCAAATGGTATTTAATTAACTTCCCGAGCCCCTGGAAGCATGAAAATCACTTTAAACATGCTAATTTTAGCTCTAACACTGATGATCCACCTACAAATGTGAACTGACGTTCAAAAATAAAACATTTGAAAACGGACCATTTTCCACATTTCTGAAGCATGACGTAATGGGGGGGTGTTATCTCTTTTGTCGAAAATCAGCCGTTTTTGCTCGAACATTAAATGCCTCCAAATGGTATTTAATTAACTTCCCGGGGTGCAGAAACCCTTTTTGAGAACTCAGAGTGAGTAAATTGGCCATTTTCATGCACTTTTAACCATTCCATAAATCTTGTGTTTTGGGCCCCTGGAAGCATGAAAATCACTTTAAACATGCTAATTTTAGCTCTAACACTGATGATCCACCTACAAATGTGAACTGACGTTCAAAAATAAAACATTTGAAAACGGACCATTTTCCACATTTCTGAAGCATGACGTAATGGGGGGGTGTTATCTCTTTTGTCGAAAATCAGCCGTTTTTGCTCGAACATTAAATGCCTCCAAATGGTATTTAATTAACTTCCCGAGCCCCTGGAAGCATGAAAATCACTTTAAACATGCTAATTTTAGCTCTAACACTGATGATCCACCTACAAATGTGAACTGACGTTCAAAAATAAAACATTTGAAAACGGACCATTTTCCACATTTCTGAAGCATGACGTAATGGGGGGTGTTATCTCTTTTGTCGAAAATCAGCTGTTTTTGCTCGAACATTAAATGCCTCCAAATGGTATTTAATTAACTTCCCGGGGTGAAGAAACCCTTTGTGAGAACTCAGAGTGAGTAAATTGGCCATTTTCATGCACTTTTAACCATTCCATAAATCTTGTGTTTTGGGCCCCTGGAAGCATGAAAATCACTTTAAACATGCTAATTTTAGCTCTAACACTGATGATCCACCTACAAATGTGAACTGACGTTCAAAAATAAAACATTTGAAAACTGACCATTTTCCACATTTCTGAAGCATGACGTAATGGGGGGGTGTTATCTCTTTTGTTGAAAATCAGCCGTTTTTGCTCGAACATTAAATGCCTCCAAATGGTATTTAATTAACTTCCCGAGCCCCTGGAAGCATGAAAATCACTTTAAACATGCTAATTTTAGCTCTAACACTGATGATCCACCTACAAATGTGAACTGACGTTCAAAAATAAAACATTTGAAAACGGACCATTTTCCACATTTCTGAAGCATGACGTAATGGGGGGGTGTTATCTCTTTTGTCGAAAATCAGCCGTTTTTGCTCGAACATTAAATGCCTCCAAATGGTATTTAATTAACTTCCCGAGCCCCTGGAAGCATGAAAATCACTTTAAACATGCTAATTTTAGCTCTAACACTGATGATCCACCTACAAATGTGAACTGACGTTCAAAAATAAAACATTTGAAAACGGACCATTTTCCACATTTCTGAAGCATGACGTAATGGGGGGGTGTTATCTCTTTTGTCGAAAATCAGCCGTTGCTCGAACATTAAATGCCTCCAAATGGTATTTAATTAACTTCCCGGGGTGAAGAAACCCTTTTTGAGAACTCAGAGTGAGTAAATTGGCCATTTTCATGCACTTTTAACCATTCCATAAATCTTGTGTTTTGGGCCCCTGGAAGCATGAAAATCACTTTAAACATGCTAATTTTAGCTCTAACACTGATGATCCACCTACAAATGTGAACTGACGTTCAAAAATAAAACATTTGAAAACGGACCATTTTCCACATTTCTGAAGCATGACGTAATGGGGGGGTGTTATCTCTTTTGTCGAAAATCAGCCGTTTTTGCTCGAACATTAAATGCCTCCAAATGGTATTTAATTAACTTCCCGAGCCCCTGGAAGCATGAAAATCACTTTAAACATGCTAATTTTAGCTCTAACACTGATGATCCACCTACAAATGTGAACTGACGTTCAAAAATAAAACAATTGAAAACGGACCATTTTCCACATTTCTGAAGCATGACGTAATGGGGGGGTGTTATCTCTTTTGTCGAAAATCAGCCGTTTTTGCTCGAACATTAAATGCCTCCAAATGGTATTTAATTAACTTCCCGAGCCCCTGGAAGCATGAAAATCACTTTAAACATGCTAATTTTAGCTCTAACACTGATGATCCACCTACAAATGTGAACTGACGTTCAAAAATAAAACATTTGAAAACGGACCATTTTCCACATTTCTGAAGCATGACGCAATGGGGGGGTGTTATCTCTTTTGTCGAAAATCAGCCGTTTTTGCTCGAACATTAAATGCCTCCAAATGGTATTTAATTAACTTCCCGGGGTGAAGAAACCCTTTTTGAGAACTCAGAGTGAGTAAATTGGCCATTTTCATGCACTTTTAACCATTCCATAAATCTTGTGTTTTGGGCCCCTGGAAGCATGAAAATCACTTTAAACATGCTAATTTTAGCTCTAACACCGATGATCCACCTACAAATGTGAACTGACGTTCAAAAATAAAACATTTGAAAACGGACCATTTTCCACATTTCTGAAGCATGACGTAATGGGGGGGTGTTATCTCTTTTGTCGAAAATCAGCCGTTTTTGCTCGAACATTAAATGCCTCCAAATGGTATTTAATTAACTTCCCGGGGTGAAGAAACCCTTTTTGAGAACTCAGAGTGAGTAAATTGGCCATTTTCATGCACTTTTAACCATTCCATAAATCTTGTGTTTTGGGCCCCTGGAAGCATGAAAATCACTTTAAACATGCTAATTTTAGCTCTAACACTGATCATCCACCTACAAATGTGAACTGACGTTCAAAAATAAAACATTTGAAAACGGACCATTTTCCACATTTCTGAAGCATGACGTAATGGGGGGTGTTATCTCTTTTGTCGAAAATCAGCCGTTTTTGCTCGACCATTAAATGCCTCCAAATGGTATTTAATTAACTTCCCGGGGTGAAGAAACCCTTTTTGAGAACTCAGAGTGAGTAAATTGGCCATTTTCATGCACTTTTAACCATTCCATAAATCTTGTGTTTTGGGCCCCTGGAAGCATGAAAATCGCTTTAAACATGCTAATTTTAGCTCTAACACTGATGATCCACCTACAAATGTGAACTGACGTTCAAAAATAAAACATTTGAAAACGGACCATTTTCCACATTTCTGAAGCATGACGTAATGGGGGGGTGTTATCTCTTTTGTCGAAAATCAGCCGTTTTTGCTCGAACATTAAATGCCTCCAAATGGTATTTAATTAACTTCCCGAGCCCCTGGAAGCATGAAAATCACTTTAAACATGCTAATTTTAGCTCTAACACTGATGATCCACCTACAAATGTGAACTGACGTTCAAAAATAAAACATTTGAAAACGGACCATTTTCCACATTTCTGAAGCATGACGTAATGGGGGGGTGTTATCTCTTTTGTCGAAAATCAGCCGTTTTTGCTCGAACATTAAATGCCTCCAAATGGTATTTAATTAACTTCCCGGGGTGAAGAAACCCTTTTTGAGAACTCAGAGTGAGTAAATTGGCCATTTTCATGCACTTTTAACCATTCCATAAATCTTGTGTTTTGGGCCCCTGGAAGCATGAAAATCACTTTAAACATGCTAATTTTAGCTCTAACACTGATGATCCACCTACAAATGTGAACTGACGTTCAAAAATAAAACATTTGAAAACGGACCATTTTCCACATTTCTGAAGCATGACGTAATGGGGGGGTGTTATCTCTTTTGTCGAAAATCAGCCGTTTTTGCTCGAACATTAAATGCCTCCAAATGGTATTTAATTAACTTCCCGGGGTGAAGAAACCCTTTTTGAGGAACTCAGAGTGAGTAAATTGGCCATTTTCATGCACTTTTAACCATTCCATAAATCTTGTGTTTTGGGCCCCTGGAAGCATGAAAATCACTTTAAACATGCTAATTTTAGCTCTAACACTGATGATCCACCTACAAATGTGAACTGACGTTCAAAAATAAAACATTTGAAAACGGACCATTTTCCACATTTCTGAAGCATGACGTAATGGGGGGGGTGTTATCTCTTTTGTCGAAAATCAGCCGTTTTTGCTCGAACATTAAATGCCTCCAAATGGTATTTAATTAACTTCCCGAGCCCCTGGAAGCATGAAAATCACTTTAAACATGCTAATTTTAGCTCTAACACTGATGATCCACCTACAAATGTGAACTGACGTTCAAAAATAAAACATTTGAAAACGGACCATTTTCCACATTTCTGAAGCATGACGTAATGGGGGGGTGTTATCTCTTTTGTCGAAAATCAGCCGTTTTTGCTCGAACATTAAATGCCTCCAAATGGTATTTAATTAACTTCCCGAGCCCCTGGAAGCATGAAAATCACTTTAAACATGCTAATTTTAGCTCTAACACTGATGATCCACCTACAAATGTGAACTGACATTCAAAAATAAAACATTTGAAAACGGACCATTTTCCACATTTCTGAAGCATGACGTAATAGGGGGGTGTTATCTCTTTTGTCGAAAATCAGCCGTTTTTGCTCGAACATTAAATGCCTCCAAATGGTATTTAATTAACTTCCCGAGCCCCTGGAAGCATGAAAATCACTTTAAACATGCTAATTTTAGCTCTAACACTGATGATCCACCTACAAATGTGAACTGACGTTCAAAAATAAAACATTTGAAAACGGACCATTTTCCACATTTCTGAAGCATGACGTAATGGGGGGGTGTTATCTCTTTTGTCGAAAATCAGCCGTTTTTGCTCGAACATTAAATGCCTCCAAATGGTATTTAATTAACTTCCCGGGGTGAAGAAACCCTTTTTGAGAACTCAGAGTGAGTAAATTGGCCATTTTCATGCACTTTTAACCATTCCATAAATCTTGTGTTTTGGGCCCCTGGAAGCATGAAAATCACTTTAAACATGCTAATTTTAGCTCTAACACTGATGATCCACCTACAAATGTGAACTGACGTTCAAAAATAAAACATTTGAAAACGGACCATTTTCCACATTTCTGAAGCATGACGTAATGGGGGGGTGTTATCTCTTTTGTCGAAAATCAGCCGTTTTTGCTCGAACATTAAATGCCTCCAAATGGTATTTAATTAACTTCCCGAGCCCCTGGAAGCATGAAAATCACTTTAAACATGCTAATTTTAGCTCTAACACTGATGATCCACCTACAAATGTGAACTGACGTTCAAAAATAAAACATTTGAAAACGGACCATTTTCCACATTTCTGAAGCATGACGTAATGGGGGGGTGTTATCTCTTTTGTCGAAAATCAGCCGTTTTTGCTCGAACATTAAATGCCTCCAAATGGTATTTAATTAACTTCCCGGGGTGAAGAAACCCTTTTTGAGAACTCAGAGTGAGTAAATTGGCCATTTTCATGCACTTTTAACCATTCCATAAATCTTGTGTTTTGGGCCCCTGGAAGCATGAAAATCACTTTAAACATGCTAATTTTAGCTCTAACACTGATGATCCACCTACAAATGTGAACTGACGTTCAAAAATAAAACATTTGAAAACGGACCATTTTCCACATTTCTGAAGCATGACGTAATGGGGGGGTGTTATCTCTTTTGTCGAAAATCAGCTGTTTTTGCTCGAACATTAAATGCCTCCAAATGGTATTTAATTAACTTCCCGAGCCCCTGGAAGCATGAAAATCACTTTAAACATGCTAATTTTAGCTCTAACACTGATGATCCACCTACAAATGTGAACTGACGTTCAAAAATAAAACATTTGAAAACGGACCATTTTCCACATTTCTGAAGCATGACGTAATGGGGGGGTGTTATCTCTTTTGTCGAAAATCAGCCGTTTTTGCTCGAACATTAAATGCCTCCAAATGGTATTTAATTAACTTCCCGAGCCCCTGGAAGCATGAAAATCACTTTAAACATGCTAATTTTAGCTCTAACACTGATGATCCACCTACAAATGTGAACTGACGTTCAAAAATAAAACATTTGAAAACGGACCATTTTCCACATTTCTGAAGCATGACGTAATGGGGGGTGTTATCTCTTTTGTCGAAAATCAGCCGTTTTTGCTCGAACATTAAATGCCTCCAAATGGTATTTAATTAACTTCCCGAGCCCCTGGAAGCATGAAAATCACTTTAAACATGCTAATTTTAGCTCTAACACTGATGATCCACCTACAAATGTGAACTGACGTTCAAAAATAAAACATTTGAAAACGGACCATTTTCCACATTTCTGAAGCATGACGTAATGGGGGGGTGTTATCTCTTTTGTCGAAAATCAGCCGTTTTTGCTCGAACATTAAATGCCTCCAAATGGTATTTAATTAACTTCCCGGGGTGAAGAAACCCTTTTTGAGAACTCAGAGTGAGTAAATTGGCCATTTTCATGCACTTTTAACCATTCCATAAATCTTGTGTTTTGGGCCCCTGGAAGCATGAAAATCACTTTAAACATGCTAATTTTAGCTCTAACACTGATGATCCACCTACAAATGTGAACTGACGTTCAAAAATAAAACATTTGAAAACGGACCATTTTCCACATTTCTGAAGCATGACGTAATGGGGGGGTGTTATCTCTTTTGTCGAAAATCAGCCGTTTTTGCTCGAACATTAAATGCCTCCAAATGGTATTTAATTAACTTCCCGAGCCCCTGGAAGCATGAAAATCACTTTAAACATGCTAATTTTAGCTCTAACACTGATGATCCACCTACAAATGTGAACTGACGTTCAAAAATAAAACATTTGAAAACGGACCATTTTCCACATTTCTGAAGCATGACGTAATGGGGGGTGTTATCTCTTTTGTCGAAAATCAGCCGTTTTTGCTCGAACATTAAATGCCTCCAAATGGTATTTAATTAACTTCCCGGGGTGAAGAAACCCTTTGTGAGAACTCAGAGTGAGTAAATTGGCCATTTTCATGCACTTTTAACCATTCCATAAATCTTGTGTTTTGGGCCCCTGGAAGCATGAAAATCACTTTAAACATGCTAATTTTAGCTCTAACACTGATGATCCACCTACAAATGTGAACTGACGTTCAAAAATAAAACATTTGAAAACTGACCATTTTCCACATTTCTGAAGCATGACGTAATGGGGGGGTGTTATCTCTTTTGTTGAAAATCAGCCGTTTTTGCTCGAACATTAAATGCCTCCAAATGGTATTTAATTAACTTCCCGAGCCCCTGGAAGCATGAAAATCACTTTAAACATGCTAATTTTAGCTCTAACACTGATGATCCACCTACAAATGTGAACTGACGTTCAAAAATAAAACATTTGAAAACGGACCATTTTCCACATTTCTGAAGCATGACGTAATGGGGGGGTGTTATCTCTTTTGTCGAAAATCAGCCGTTTTTGCTCGAACATTAAATGCCTCCAAATGGTATTTAATTAACTTCCCGAGCCCCTGGAAGCATGAAAATCACTTTAAACATGCTAATTTTAGCTCTAACACTGATGATCCACCTACAAATGTGAACTGACGTTCAAAAATAAAACATTTGAAAACGGACCATTTTCCACATTTCTGAAGCATGACGTAATGGGGGGGTGTTATCTCTTTTGTCGAAAATCAGCCGTTTTTGCTCGAACATTAAATGCCTCCAAATGGTATTTAATTAACTTCCCGGGGTGAAGAAACCCTTTTTGAGAACTCAGAGTGAGTAAATTGGCCATTTTCATGCACTTTTAACCATTCCATAAATCTTGTGTTTTGGGCCCCTGGAAGCATGAAAATCACTTTAAACATGCTAATTTTAGCTCTAACACTGATGATCCACCTACAAATGTGAACTGACGTTCAAAAATAAAACATTTGAAAACGGACCATTTTCCACATTTCTGAAGCATGACGTAATGGGGGGGTGTTATCTCTTTTGTCGAAAATCAGCCGTTTTTGCTCGAACATTAAATGCCTCCAAATGGTATTTAATTAACTTCCCGAGCCCCTGGAAGCATGAAAATCACTTTAAACATGCTAATTTTAGCTCTAACACTGATGATCCACCTACAAATGTGAACTGACGTTCAAAAATAAAACATTTGAAAACGGACCATTTTCCACATTTCTGAAGCATGACGTAATGGGGGGGTGTTATCTCTTTTGTCGAAAATCAGCCGTTTTTGCTCGAACATTAAATGCCTCCAAATGGTATTTAATTAACTTCCCGAGCCCCTGGAAGCATGAAAATCACTTTAAACATGCTAATTTTAGCTCTAACACTGATGATCCACCTACAAATGTGAACTGACGTTCAAAAATAAAACATTTGAAAACGGACCATTTTCCACATTTCTGAAGCATGACGCAATGGGGGGGTGTTATCTCTTTTGTCGAAAATCAGCCGTTTTTGCTCGAACATTAAATGCCTCCAAATGGTATTTAATTAACTTCCCGGGGTGAAGAAACCCTTTTTGAGAACTCAGAGTGAGTAAATTGGCCATTTTCATGCACTTTTAACCATTCCATAAATCTTGTGTTTTGGGCCCCTGGAAGCATGAAAATCACTTTAAACATGCTAATTTTATAACACCGATGATCCACCTACAAATGTGAACTGACGTTCAAAAATAAAACATTTGAAAACGGACCATTTTCCACATTTCTGAAGCATGACGTAATGGGGGGGGTGTTATCTCTTTTGTCGAAAATCAGCCGTTTTTGCTCGAACATTAAATGCCTCCAAATGGTATTTAATTAACTTCCCGAGCCCCAGGAAGCATGAAAATCACTTTAAACATGCTAATTTTAGCTCTAACACTGATGATCCACCTACAAATGTGAACTGACGTTCAAAAATAAACATTTGAAAACGGACCATTTTCCACATTTCTGAAGCATGACATAATGGGGGGGTGTTATCTCTTTGTCGAAAATCAGCCGTTTTTGCTCGAACATTAAATGCCTCCAAATGGTATTTAATTAACTTCCCGGGGTGAAGAAACCCTTTTTGAGAACTCAGAGTGAGTAAAATTGGGCCATTTTCATGCACTTTTAACCATTCCATAAATCTTGTGTTTTGTTGGGCCCCTGGAAGCATGAAAATCACTTTAAACATGCTAATTTTAGCTCTAACACTGATGATCCACCTACAAATGTGAACTGACGTTCAAAAATAAAACATTTGAAAACGGACCATTTTCCACATTTCTGAAGCATGACGTAATGGGGGGTGTTATCTCTTTTGTCGAAAATCAGCCGTTTTTGCTCGAACATTAAATGCCTCCAAATGGTATTTAATTAACTTCCCGGGGTGAAGAAACCCTTTTTGAGAACTCAGAGTGAGTAAATTGGCCATTTTCATGCACTTTTAACCATTCCATAAATCTTGTGTTTTGGGCCCCTGGAAGCATGAAAATCACTTTAAACATGCTAATTTTAGCTCTAACACCGATGATCCACCTACAAATGTGAACTGACGTTCAAAAATAAAACATTTGAAAACGGACCATTTTCCACATTTCTGAAGCATGACGTAATGGGGGGGTGTTATCTCTTTTGTCGAAAATCAGCTGTTTTTGCTCGAACATTAAATGCCTCCAAATGGTATTTAATTAACTTCCCGAGCCCCTGGAAGCATGAAAATCACTTTAAACATGCTAATTTTAGCTCTAACACTGATGATCCACCTACAAATGTGAACTGACGTTCAAAAATAAAACATTTGAAAACGGACCATTTTCCACATTTCTGAAGCATGACGTAATGGGGGGTGTTATCTCTTTTGTCGAAAATCAGCCGTTTTTGCTCGAACATTAAATGCCTCCAAATGGTATTTAATTAACTTCCCGAGCCCCTGGAAGCATGAAAATCACTTTAAACATGCTAATTTTAGCTCTAACACTGATGATCCACCTACAAATGTGAACTGACGTTCAAAAATAAAACATTTGAAAACGGACCATTTTCCACATTTCTGAAGCATGACGTAATGGGGGGGTGTTATCTCTTTTGTCGAAAATCAGCCGTTTTTGCTCGAACATTAAATGCCTCCAAATGGTATTTAATTAACTTCCCGGGGTGAAGAAACCCTTTTTGAGAACTCAGAGTGAGTAAATTGGCCATTTTCATGCACTTTTAACCATTCCATAAATCTTGTGTTTTGGGCCCCTGGAAGCATGAAAATCACTTTAAACATGCTAATTTTAGCTCTAACACTGATGATCCACCTACAAATGTGAACTGACGTTCAAAAATAAAACATTTGAAAACGGACCATTTTCCACATTTCTGAAGCATGACGTAATGGGGGGGGTGTTATCTCTTTTGTCGAAAATCAGCCGTTTTTGCTCGAACATTAAATGCCTCCAAATGGTATTTAATTAACTTCCCGAGCCCCTGGAAGCATGAAAATCACTTTAAACATGCTAATTTTAGCTCTAACACTGATGATCCACCTACAAATGTGAACTGACGTTCAAAAATAAAACATTTGAAAACGGACCATTTTCCACATTTCTGAAGCATGACGTAATGGGGGGTGTTATCTCTTTTGTCGAAAATCAGCCGTTTTTGCTCGAACATTAAATGCCTCCAAATGGTATTTAATTAACTTCCCGGGGTGAAGAAACCCTTTGTGAGAACTCAGAGTGAGTAAATTGGCCATTTTCATGCACTTTTAACCATTCCATAAATCTTGTGTTTTGGGCCCCTGGAAGCATGAAAATCACTTTAAACATGCTAATTTTAGCTCTAACACTGATGATCCACCTACAAATGTGAACTGACGTTCAAAAATAAAACATTTGAAAACTGACCATTTTCCACATTTCTGAAGCATGACGTAATGGGGGGGTGTTATCTCTTTTGTTGAAAATCAGCCGTTTTTGCTCGAACATTAAATGCCTCCAAATGGTATTTAATTAACTTCCCGAGCCCCTGGAAGCATGAAAATCACTTTAAACATGCTAATTTTAGCTCTAACACTGATGATCCACCTACAAATGTGAACTGACGTTCAAAAATAAAACATTTGAAAACGGACCATTTTCCACATTTCTGAAGCATGACGTAATGGGGGGGGTGTTATCTCTTTTGTCGAAAATCAGCCGTTTTTGCTCGAACATTAAATGCCTCCAAATGGTATTTAATTAACTTCCCGAGCCCCTGGAAGCATGAAAATCACTTTAAACATGCTAATTTTAGCTCTAACACTGATGATCCACCTACAAATGTGAACTGACGTTCAAAAATAAAACATTTGAAAACGGACCATTTTCCACATTTCTGAAGCATGACGTAATGGGGGGGTGTTATCTCTTTTGTCGAAAATCAGCCGTTTTTGCTCGAACATTAAATGCCTCCAAATGGTATTTAATTAACTTCCCGGGGTGAAGAAACCCTTTTTGAGAACTCAGAGTGAGTAAATTGGCCATTTTCATGCACTTTTAACCATTCCATAAATCTTGTGTTTTGGGCCCCTGGAAGCATGAAAATCACTTTAAACATGCTAATTTTAGCTCTAACACTGATGATCCACCTACAAATGTGAACTGACGTTCAAAAATAAAACATTTGAAAACGGACCATTTTCCACATTTCTGAAGCATGACGTAATGGGGGGGTGTTATCTCTTTTGTCGAAAATCAGCCGTTTTTGCTCGAACATTAAATGCCTCCAAATGGTATTTAATTAACTTCCCGAGCCCCTGGAAGCATGAAAATCACTTTAAACATGCTAATTTTAGCTCTAACACTGATGATCCACCTACAAATGTGAACTGACGTTCAAAAATAAAACATTTGAAAACGGACCATTTTCCACATTTCTGAAGCATGACGTAATGGGGGGGTGTTATCTCTTTTGTCGAAAATCAGCCGTTTTTGCTCGAACATTAAATGCCTCCAAATGGTATTTAATTAACTTCCCGAGCCCCTGGAAGCATGAAAATCACTTTAAACATGCTAATTTTAGCTCTAACACTGATGATCCACCTACAAATGTGAACTGACGTTCAAAAATAAAACATTTGAAAACGGACCATTTTCCACATTTCTGAAGCATGACGCAATGGGGGGGGTGTTATCTCTTTTGTCGAAAATCAGCCGTTTTTGCTCGAACATTAAATGCCTCCAAATGGTATTTAATTAACTTCCCGGGGTGAAGAAACCCTTTTTGAGAACTCAGAGTGAGTAAATTGCCATTTTCATGCACTTTTAACCATTCCATAAATCTTGTGTTTTGGGCCCCTGGAAGCATGAAAATCACTTTAAACATGCTAATTTTAGCTCTAACACCGATGATCCACCTACAAATGTGAACTGACGTTCAAAAATAAAACATTTGAAAACGGACCATTTTCCACATTTCTGAAGCATGACGTAATGGGGGGGTGTTATCTCTTTTGTCGAAAATCAGCCGTTTTTGCTCGAACATTAAATGCCTCCAAATGGTATTTAATTAACTTCCCGAGCCCCAGGAAGCATGAAAATCACTTTAAACATGCTAATTTTAGCTCTAACACTGATGATCCACCTACAAATGTGAACTGACGTTCAAAAATAAAACATTTGAAAACGGACCATTTTCCACATTTCTGAAGCATGACATAATGGGGGGGGTGTTATCTCTTTTGTCGAAAATCAGCCGTTTTTGCTCGAACATTAAATGCCTCCAAATGGTATTTAATTAACTTCCCGGGGTGAAGAAACCCTTTTTGAGAACTCAGAGTGAGTAAATTGGCCATTTTCATGCACTTTTAACCATTCCATAAATCTTGTGTTTTGGGCCCCTGGAAGCATGAAAATCACTTTAAACATGCTAATTTTAGCTCTAACACTGATCATCCACCTACAAATGTGAACTGACGTTCAAAAATAAAACATTTGAAAACGGACCATTTTCCACATTTCTGAAGCATGACGTAATGGGGGGGTGTTATCTCTTTTGTCGAAAATCAGCCGTTTTTGCTCGAACATTAAATGCCTCCAAATGGTATTTAATTAACTTCCCGGGGTGAAGAAACCCTTTTTGAGAACTCAGAGTGAGTAAATTGGCCATTTTCATGCACTTTTAACCATTCCATAAATCTTGTGTTTTGGGCCCCTGGAAGCATGAAAATCGCTTTAAACATGCTAATTTTAGCTCTAACACTGATGATCCACCTACAAATGTGAACTGACGTTCAAAAATAAAACATTTGAAAACGGACCATTTTCCACATTTCTGAAGCATGACGTAATGGGGGGGTGTTATCTCTTTTGTCGAAAATCAGCCGTTTTTGCTCGAACATTAAATGCCTCCAAATGGTATTTAATTAACTTCCCGAGCCCCTGGAAGCATGAAAATCACTTTAAACATGCTAATTTTAGCTCTAACACTGATGATCCACCTACAAATGTGAACTGACGTTCAAAAATAAAACATTTGAAAACGGACCATTTTCCACATTTCTGAAGCATGACGTAATGGGGGGGGTGTTATCTCTTTTGTCGAAAATCAGCCGTTTTTGCTCGAACATTAAATGCCTCCAAATGGTATTTAATTAACTTCCCGGGGTGAAGAAACCCTTTTTGAGAACTCAGAGTGAGTAAATTGGCCATTTTCATGCACTTTTAACCATTCCATAAATCTTGTGTTTTGGGCCCCTGGAAGCATGAAAATCACTTTAAACATGCTAATTTAAGCTCTAACACTGATGATCCACCTACAAATGTGAACTGACGTTCAAAAATAAAACATTTGAAAACGGACCATTTTCCACATTTCTGAAGCATGACGTAATGGGGGGGTGTTATCTCTTTTGTCGAAAATCAGCCGTTTTTGCTCGAACATTAAATGCCTCCAAATGGTATTTAATTAACTTCCCGGGGTGAAGAAACCCTTTTTGAGAACTCAGAGTGAGTAAATTGGCCATTTTCATGCACTTTTAACCATTCCATAAATCTTGTGTTTTGGGCCCCTGGAAGCATGAAAATCACTTTAAACATGCTAATTTTAGCTCTAACACTGATGATCCACCTACAAATGTGAACTGACGTTCAAAAATAAAACATTTGAAAACGGACCATTTTCCACATTTCTGAAGCATGACGTAATGGGGGGGTGTTATCTCTTTTGTCGAAAATCAGCCGTTTTTGCTCGAACATTAAATGCCTCCAAATGGTATTTAATTAACTTCCCGAGCCCCCTGGAAGCATGAAAATCACTTTAAACATGCTAATTTTAGCTCTAACACTGATGATCCACCTACAAATGTGAACTGACGTTCAAAAATAAAACATTTGAAAACGGACCATTTTCCACATTTCTGAAGCATGACGTAATGGGGGGGTGTTATCTCTTTTGTCGAAAATCAGCCGTTTTTGCTCGAACATTAAATGCCTCCAAATGGTATTTAATTAACTTCCCGAGCCCCTGGAAGCATGAAAATCACTTTAAACATGCTAATTTTAGCTCTAACACTGATGATCCACCTACAAATGTGAACTGACGTTCAAAAATAAAACATTTGAAAACGGACCATTTTCCACATTTCTGAAGCATGACGTAATGGGGGGGTGTTATCTCTTTTGTCGAAAATCAGCCGTTTTTGCTCGAACATTAAATGCCTCCAAATGGTATTTAATTAACTTCCCGGGGTGAAGAAACCCTTTTTGAGAACTCAGAGTGAGTAAATTGGCCATTTTCATGCACTTTTAACCATTCCATAAATCTTGTGTTTTGGGCCCCTGGAAGCATGAAAATCACTTTAAACATGCTAATTTTAGCTCTAACACTGATGATCCACCTACAAATGTGAACTGACGTTCAAAAATAAAACATTTGAAAACGGACCATTTTCCACATTTCTGAAGCATGACATAATGGGGGGGTGTTATCTCTTTTGTCGAAAATCAGCCGTTTTTGCTCGAACATTAAATGCCTCCAAATGGTATTTAATTAACTTCCCGAGCCCCTGGAAGCATGAAAATCACTTTAAACATGCTAATTTTAGCTCTAACACTGATGATCCACCTACAAATGTGAACTGACGTTCAAAAATAAAACATTTGAAAACGGACCATTTTCCACATTTCTGAAGCATGACGTAATGGGGGGGTGTTATCTCTTTTGTCGAAAATCAGCCGTTTTTGCTCGAACATTAAATGCCTCCAAATGGTATTTAATTAACTTCCCGAGCCCCTGGAAGCATGAAAATCACTTTAAACATGCTAATTTTAGCTCTAACACTGATGATCCACCTACAAATGTGAACTGACGTTCAAAAATAAAACATTTGAAAACGGACCATTTTCCACATTTCTGAAGCATGACGTAGTGGGGGGGTGTTATCTCTTTTGTCGAAAATCAGCCGTTTTTGCTCGAACATTAAATGCCTCCAAATGGTATTTAATTAACTTCCCGAGCCCCTGGAAGCATGAAAATCACTTTAAACATGCTAATTTTAGCTCTAACACTGATGATCCACCTACAAATGTGAACTGACGTTCAAAAATAAAACACTTGAAAACGGACCATTTTCCACATTTCTGAAGCATGACGTAATGGGGGGTGTTATCTCTTTTGTCGAAAATCAGCCATTTTTTGCTCGAACATTAAATGCCTCCAAATGGTATTTAATTAACTTCCCGAGCCCCTGGAAGCATGAAAATCACTTTAAACATGCTAATTTTAGCTCTAACACTGATGATCCACCTACAAATGTGAACTGACGTTCAAAAATAAAACATTTGAAAACGGACCATTTTCCACATTTCTGAAGCATGACGTAATGGGGGGGTGTTATCTCTTTTGTCGAAAATCAGCCGTTTTTGCTCGAACATTAAATGCCTCCAAATGGTATTTAATTAACTTCCCGAGCCCCTGGAAGCATGAAAATCACTTTAAACATGCTAATTTTAGCTCTAACACTGATGATCCACCTACAAATGTGAACTGACGTTCAAAAATAAAACATTTGAAAACGGACCATTTTCCACATTTCTGAAGCATGACGTAATGGGGGGGGTGTTATCTCTTTTGTCGAAAATCAGCCGTTTTTGCTCGAACATTAAATGCCTCCAAATGGTATTTAATTAACTTCCCGGGGTGAAGAAACCCTTTTTGAGAACTCAGAGTGAGTAAATTGGCCATTTTCATGCACTTTTAACCATTCCATAAATCTTGTGTTTTGGGCCCCTGGAAGCATGAAAATCACTTTAAACATGCTAATTTTAGCTCTAACACTGATGATCCACCTACAAATGTGAACTGACGTTCAAAAATAAAACATTTGAAAACGGACCATTTTCCACATTTCTGAAGCATGACGTAATGGGGGGGTGTTATCTCTTTTGTCGAAAATCAGCCGTTTTTGCTCGAACATTAAATGCCTCCAAATGGTATTTAATTAACTTCCCGAGCCCCTGGAAGCATGAAAATCACTTTAAACATGCTAATTTTAGCTCTAACACTGATGATCCACCTACAAATGTGAACTGACGTTCAAAAATAAAACATTTGAAAACGGACCATTTTCCACATTTCTGAAGCATGACGTAATGGGGGGGTGTTATCTCTTTTGTCGAAAATCAGCCGTTTTTGCTCGAACATTAAATGCCTCCAAATGGTATTTAATTAACTTCCCGAGCCCCTGGAAGCATGAAAATCACTTTAAACATGCTAATTTTAGCTCTAACACTGATGATCCACCTACAAATGTGAACTGACGTTCAAAAATAAAACATTTGAAAACGGACCATTTTCCACATTTCTGAAGCATGACGTAATGGGGGGGTGTTATCTCTTTTGTCGAAAATCAGCCGTTTTTGCTCGAACATTAAATGCCTCCAAATGGTATTTAATTAACTTCCCGAGCCCCTGGAAGCATGAAAATCACTTTAAACATGCTAATTTTAGCTCTAACACTGATGATCCACCTACAAATGTGAACTGACGTTCAAAAATAAAACATTTGAAAACGGACCATTTTCCACATTTCTGAAGCATGACGTAATGGGGGGGTGTTATCTCTTTTGTCGAAAATCAGCCGTTTTTGCTCGAACATTAAATGCCTCCAAATGGTATTTAATTAACTTCCCGAGCCCCTGGAAGCATGAAAATCACTTTAAACATGCTAATTTTAGCTCTAACACTGATGATCCACCTACAAATGTGAACTGACGTTCAAAAATAAAACATTTGAAAACGGACCATTTTCCACATTTCTGAAGCATGACGTAATGGGGGGGTGTTATCTCTTTTGTCGAAAATCAGCCG
Organism: Lissotriton vulgaris; assembly: GCF_964263255.1. NCBI lineage: Eukaryota > Metazoa > Chordata > Amphibia > Caudata > Salamandridae > Lissotriton > Lissotriton vulgaris. The sequence continues at coordinate 76,676 of NW_028250872.1, read as the reverse complement.
TTTTTGCTCGAACATTAAATGCCTCCAAATGGTATTTAATTAACTTCCCGAGCCCCTGGAAGCATGAAAATCACTTTAAACATGCTAATTTTAGCTCTAACACTGATGATCCACCTACAAATGTGAACTGACGTTCAAAAATAAAACATTTGAAAACTGACCATTTTCCACATTTCTGAAGCATGACGTAATGGGGGGGTGTTATCTCTTTTGTCGAAAATCAGCCGTTTTTGCTCGAACATTAAATGCCTCCAAATGGTATTTAATTAACTTCCCGGGGTGAAGAAACCCTTTTTGAGAACTCAGAGTGAGTAAATTGGCCATTTTCATGCACTTTTAACCATTCCATAAATCTTGTGTTTTGGGCCCCTGGAAGCATGAAAATCACTTTAAACATGCTAATTTTAGCTCTAACACTGATGATCCACCTACAAATGTGAACTGACGTTCAAAAATAAAACATTTGAAAACGGACCATTTTCCACATTTCTGAAGCATGACGTAATGGGGGGGTGTTATCTCTTTTGTCGAAAATCAGCCGTTTTTGCTCGAACATTAAATGCCTCCAAATGGTATTTAATTAACTTCCCGGGGTGAAGAAACCCTTTTTGAGAACTCAGAGTGAGTAAATTGGCCATTTTCATGCACTTTTAACCATTCCATAAATCTTGTGTTTTGGGCCCCTGGAAGCATGAAAATCACTTTAAACATGCTAATTTTAGCTCTAACACTGATGATCCACCTACAAATGTGAACTGACGTTCAAAAATAAAACATTTGAAAACGGACCATTTTCCACATTTCTGAAGCATGACGTAATGGGGGGGTGTTATCTCTTTTGTCGAAAATCAGCCGTTTTTGCTCGAACATTAAATGCCTCCAAATGGTATTTAATTAACTTCCCGGGGTGAAGAAACCCTTTTTGAGAACTCAGAGTGAGTAAATTGGCCATTTTCATGCACTTTTAACCATTCCATAAATCTTGTGTTTTGGGCCCCTGGAAGCATGAAAATCACTTTAAACATGCTAATTTTAGCTCTAACACTGATGATCCACCTACAAATGTGAACTGACGTTCAAAAATAAAACATTTGAAAACGGACCATTTTCCACATTTCTGAAGCATGACGTAATGGGGGGGTGTTATCTCTTTTGTCGAAAATCAGCCGTTTTTGCTCGAACATTAAATGCCTCCAAATGGTATTTAATTAACTTCCCGGGGTGAAGAAACCCTTTTTGAGAACTCAGAGTGAGTAAATTGGCCATTTTCATGCACTTTTAACCATTCCATAAATCTTGTGTTTTGGGCCCCTGGAAGCATGAAAATCACTTTAAACATGCTAATTTTAGCTCTAACACTGATGATCCACCTACAAATGTGAACTGACATTCAAAAATAAAACATTTGAAAAAGGACCATTTTCCACATTTCTGAAGCATGACGTAATGGGGGGGTGTTATCTCTTTTGTCGAAAATCAGCCGTTTTTGCTCGAACATTAAATGCCTCCAAATGGTATTTAATTAACTTCCCGAGCCCCTGGAAGCATGAAAATCACTTTAAACATGCTAATTTTAGCTCTAACACTGATGATCCACCTACAAATGTGAACTGACGTTCAAAAATAAAACATTTGAAAACGGACCATTTTCCACATTTCTGAAGCATGACGTAATGGGGGGGTGTTATCTCTTTTGTCGAAAATCAGCCGTTTTTGCTCGAACATTAAATGCCTCCAAATGGTATTTAATTAACTTCCCGAGCCCCTGGAAGCATGAAAATCACTTTAAACATGCAAATTTTAGCTCTAACACTGATGATCCACCTACAAATGTGAACTGACGTTCAAAAATAAAACATTTGAAAACGGACCATTTTCCACATTTCTGAAGCATGACGTAATGGGGGGGTGTTATCTCTTTTGTCGAAAATCAGCCGTTTTTGCTCGAACATTAAATGCCTCCAAATGGTATTTAATTAACTTCCCGAGCCCCTGGAAGCATGAAAATCACTTTAAACATGCTAATTTTAGCTCTAACACTGATGATCCACCTACGAATGTGAACTGACGTTCAAAAATAAAACATTTGAAAACGGACCATTTTCCACATTTCTGAAGCATGACGTAATGGGGGGGTGTTATCTCTTTTGTCGAAAATCAGCCGTTTTTGCTCGAACATTAAATGCCTCCAAATGGTATTTAATTAACTCCCCGGGGTGAAGAAACCCTTTTTGAGAACTCAGAGTGAGTAAATTGGCCATTTTCATGCACTTTTAACCATTCCATAAATCTTGTGTTTTGGGCCCCTGGAAGCATGAAAATCACTTTAAACATGCTAATTTTAGCTCTAACACTGATGATCCACCTACAAATGTGAACTGACGTTCAAAAATAAAACATTTGAAAACGGACCATTTTCCACATTTCTGAAGCATGACGTAATGGGGGGGTGTTATCTCTTTTGTCGAAAATCAGCCGTTTTTGCTCGAACATTAAATGCCTCCAAATGGTATTTAATTAACTTCCCGGGGTGAAGAAACCCTTTTTGAGAACTCAGAGTGAGTAAATTGGCCATTTTCATGCACTTTTAACCATTCCATAAATCTTGTGTTTTGGGCCCCTGGAAGCATGAAAATCACTTTAAACATGCTAATTTTAGCTCTAACACTGATGATCCACCTACAAATGTGAACTGACGTTCAAAAATAAAACATTTGAAAACGGACCATTTTCCACATTTCTGAAGCATGACGTAATGGGGGGGTGTTATCTCTTTTGTCGAAAATCAGCCGTTTTTGCTCGAACATTAAATGCCTCCAAATGGTATTTAATTAACTTCCCGAGCCCCTGGAAGCATGAAAATCACTTTAAACATGCTAATTTTAGCTCTAACACTGATGATCCACCTACAAATGTGAACTGACGTTCAAAAATAAAACATTTGAAAACGGACCATTTTCCACATTTCTGAAGCATGACGTAATGGGGGGGTGTTATCTCTTTTGTCGAAAATCAGCCGTTTTTGCTCGAACATTAAATGCCTCCAAATGGTATTTAATTAACTTCCCGAGCCCCTGGAAGCATGAAAATCACTTTAAACATGCTAATTTTAGCTCTAACACTGATGATCCACCTACAAATGTGAACTGACGTTCAAAAATAAAACATTTGAAAACGGACCATTTTCCACATTTCTGAAGCATGACGTAATGGGGGGGTGTTATCTCTTTTGTCGAAAATCAGCCGTTTTTGCTCGAACATTAAATGCCTCCAAATGGTATTTAATTAACTTCCCGGGGTGAAGAAACCCTTTTTGAGAACTCAGAGTGAGTAAATTGGCCATTTTCATGCACTTTTAACCATTCCATAAATCTTGTGTTTTGGGCCCCTGGAAGCATGAAAATCACTTTAAACATGCTAATTTTAGCTCTAACACTGATGATCCACCTACAAATGTGAACTGACGTTCAAAAATAAAACATTTGAAAACGGACCATTTTCCACATTTCTGAAGCATGACGTAATCGGGGGGTGTTATCTCTTTTGTCGAAAATCAGTCGTTTTTGCTCGAACATTAAATGCCTCCAAATGGTATTTAATTAACTTCCCGGGGTGAAGAAACCCTTTTTGAGAACTCAGAGTGAGTAAATTGGCCATTTTCATGCACTTTTAACCATTCCATAAATCTTGTGTTTTGGGCCCCTGGAAGCATGAAAATCACTTTAAACATGCTAATTTTAGCTCTAACACTGATGATCCACCTACAAATGTGAACTGACGTTCAAAAATAAAACATTTGAAAACGGACCATTTTCCACATTTCTGAAGCATGACGTAATGGGGGGGTGTTATCTCTTTTGTCGAAAATCAGCCGTTTTTGCTCGAACATTAAATGCCTCCAAATGGTATTTAATTAACTTCCCGAGCCCCTGGAAGCATGAAAATCACTTTAAACATGCTAATTTTAGCTCTAACACTGATGATCCACCTACAAATGTGAACTGACGTTCAAAAATAAAACATTTGAAAACGGACCATTTTCCACATTTCTGAAGCATGACGTAATGGGGGGGTGTTATCTCTTTTGTCGAAAATCAGCCGTTTTTGCTCGAACATTAAATGCCTCCAAATGGTATTTAATTAACTTCCCGAGCCCCTGGAAGCATGAAAATCACTTTAAACATGCTAATTTTAGCTCTAACACTGATGATCCACCTACAAATGTGAACTGACGTTCAAAAATAAAACATTTGAAAACGGACCATTTTCCACATTTCTGAAGCATGACGTAATGGGGGGGTGTTATCTCTTTTGTCGAAAATCAGCCGTTTTTGCTCGAACATTAAATGCCTCCAAATGGTATTTAATTAACTTCCCGAGCCCCTGGAAGCATGAAAATCACTTTAAACATGCTAATTTTAGCTCTAACACTGATGATCCACCTACAAATGTGAACTGACGTTCAAAAATAAAACATTTGAAAACGGACCATTTTCCACATTTCTGAAGCATGACGTAATGGGGGGGTGTTATCTCTTTTGTCGAAAATCAGCCGTTTTTGCTCGAACATTAAATGCCTCCAAATGGTATTTAATTAACTTCCCGAGCCCCTGGAAGCATGAAAATCACTTTAAACATGCTAATTTTAGCTCTAACACTGATGATCCACCTACAAATGTGAACTGACGTTCAAAAATAAAACATTTGAAAACGGACCATTTTCCACATTTCTGAAGCATGACGTAATGGGGGGGTGTTATCTCTTTTGTCGAAAATCAGCCGTTTTTGCTCGAACATTAAATGCCTCCAAATGGTATTTAATTAACTTCCCGGGGTGAAGAAACCCTTTTTGAGAACTCAGAGTGAGTAAATTGGCCATTTTCATGCACTTTTAACCATTCCATAAATCTTGTGTTTTGGGCCCCTGGAAGCATGAAAATCACTTTAAACATGCTAATTTTAGCTCTAACACTGATGATCCACCTACAAATGTGAACTGACGTTCAAAAATAAAACATTTGAAAACGGACCATTTTCCACATTTCTGAAGCATGACGTAATGGGGGGGTGTTATCTCTTTTGTCGAAAATCAGCCGTTTTTGCTCGAACCTTAAATGCCTCCAAATGGTATTTAATTAACTTCCCGAGCCCCTGGAAGCATGAAAATCACTTTAAACATGCTAATTTTAGCTCTAACACTGATGATCCACCTACAAATGTGAACTGACGTTCAAAAATAAAACATTTGAAAACGGACCATTTTCCACATTTCTGAAGCATGACGTAATGGGGGGGTGTTATCTCTTTTGTCGAAAATCAGCCGTTTTTGCTCGAACATTAAATGCCTCCAAATGGTATTTAATTAACTTCCCGAGCCCCTGGAAGCATGAAAATCACTTTAAACATGCTAATTTTAGCTCTAACACTGATGATCCACCTACAAATGTGAACTGACGTTCAAAAATAAAACATTTGAAAACGGACCATTTTCCACATTTCTGAAGCATGACGTAATGGGGGGGTGTTATCTCTTTTGTCGAAAATCAGCCGTTTTTGCTCGAACATTAAATGCCTCCAAATGGTATTTAATTAACTTCCCGGGGTGAAGAAACCCTTTTTGAGAACTCAGAGTGAGTAAATTGGCCATTTTCATGCACTTTTAACCATTCCATAAATCTTGTGTTTTGGGCCCCTGGAAGCATGAAAATCACTTTAAACATGCTAATTTTAGCTCTAACACTGATGATCCACCTACAAATGTGAACTGACGTTCAAAAATAAAACATTTGAAAACGGACCATTTTCCACATTTCTGAAGCATGACGTAATGGGGGGGTGTTATCTCTTTTGTCGAAAATCAGCCGTTTTTGCTCGAACATTAAATGCCTCCAAATGGTTTTTAATTAACTTCCCGAGCCCCTGGAAGCATGAAAATCACTTTAAACATGCTAATTTTAGCTCTAACACTGATGATCCACCTACAAATGTGAACTGACGTTCAAAAATAAAACATTTGAAAACGGACCATTTTCCACATTTCTGAAGCATGACGTAATGGGGGGTGTTATCTCTTTTGTCGAAAATCAGCCGTTTTTGCTCGAACATTAAATGCCTCCAAATGGTATTTAATTAACTTCCCGGGGTGAAGAAACCCTTTTTGAGAACTCAGAGTGAGTAAATTGGCCATTTTCATGCACTTTTAACCATTCCATAAATCTTGTGTTTTGGGCCCCTGTAAGCATGAAAATCACTTTAAACATGCTAATTTTAGCTCTAACACTGATGATCCACCTACAAATGTGAACTGACGTTCAAAAATAAAACATTTGAAAACGGACCATTTTCCACATTTCTGAAGCATGACGTAATGGGGGGGTGTTATCTCTTTTGTCGAAAATCAGCCGTTTTTGCTCGAACATTAAATGCCTCCAAATGGTATTTAATTAACTTCCCGGGGTGAAGAAACCCTTTTTGAGAACTCAGAGTGAGTAAATTGGCCATTTTCATGCACTTTTAACCATTCCATAAATCTTGTGTTTTGGGCCCCTGGAAGCATGAAAATCACTTTAAACATGCTAATTTTAGCTCTAACACTGATGATCCACCTACAAATGTGAACTGACGTTCAAAAATAAAACATTTGAAAACGGACCATTTTCCACATTTCTGAAGCATGACGTAATGGGGGGGTGTTATCTCTTTTGTCGAAAATCAGCCGTTTTTGCTCGAACATTAAATGCCTCCAAATGGTATTTAATTAACTTCCCGAGCCCCTGGAAACATGAAAATCACTTTAAACCATGCTAATTTTAGCTCTAACACTGATGATCCACCTACAAATGTGAACTGACGTTCAAAAATAAAACATTTGAAAACGGACCATTTTCCACATTTCTGAAGCATGACGTAATGGGGGGGTGTTATCTCTTTTGTCGAAAATCAGCCGTTTTTGCTCGAACATTAAATGCCTCCAAATGGTATTTAATTAACTTCCCGAGCCCCTGGAAGCATGAAAATCACTTTAAACATGCTAATTTTAGCTCTAACACTGATGATCCACCTACAAATGTGAACTGACGTTCAAAAATAAAACATTTGAAAACGGACCATTTTCCACATTTCTGAAGCATGACGTAATGGGGGGGTGTTATCTCTTTTGTCGAAAATCAGCCGTTTTTGCTCGAACATTAAATGCCTCCAAATGGTATTTAATTAACTTCCCGGGGTGAAGAAACCCTTTTTGAGAACTCAGAGTGAGTAAATTGGCCATTTTCATGCACTTTTAACCATTCCATAAATCTTGTGTTTTGGGCCCCTGGAAGCATGAAAATCACTTTAAACATGCTAATTTTAGCTCTAACACTGATGATCCACCTACAAATGTGAACTGACGTTCAAAAATAAAACATTTGAAAACGGACCATTTTCCACATTTCTGAAGCATGACGTAATGGGGGGGTGTTATCTCTTTTGTCGAAAATCAGCCGTTTTTGCTCGAACATTAAATGCCTCCAAATGGTATTTAATTAACTTCCCGAGCCCCTGGAAGCATGAAAATCACTTTAAGCATGCTAATTTTAGCTCTAACACTGATGATCCACCTACAAATGTGAACTGACGTTCAAAAATAAAACATTTGAAAACGGACCATTTTCCACATTTCTGAAGCATGACGTAATGGGGGGGTGTTATCTCTTTTGTCGAAAATCAGCCGTTTTTGCTCGAACATTAAATGCCTCCAAATGGTATTTAATTAACTTCCCGGGGTGAAGAAACCCTTTTTGAGAACTCAGAGTGAGTAAATTGGCCATTTTCATGCACTTTTAACCATTCCATAAATCTTGTGTTTTGGGCCCCTGGAAGCATGAAAATCACTTTAAACATGCTAATTTTAGCTCTAACACTGATGATCCACCTACAAATGTGAAATGACGTTCAAAAATAAAACATTTGAAAACGGACCATTTTCCACATTTCTGAAGCATGACGTAATGGGGGGGTGTTATCTCTTTTGTCGAAAATCAGCCGTTTTTGCTCGAACATTAAATGCCTCCAAATGGTATTTAATTAACTTCCCGAGCCCCTGGAAGCATGAAAATCACTTTAAACATGCTAATTTTAGCTCTAACACTGATGATCCACCTACAAATGTGAACTGACGTTCAAAAATAAAACATTTGAAAACGGACCATTTTCCACATTTCTGAAGCATGACGTAATGGGGGGGTGTTATCTCTTTTGTCGAAAATCAGCCGTTTTTGCTCGAACATTAAATGCCTCCAAATGGTATTTAATTAACTTCCCGAGCCCCTGGAAGCATGAAAATCACTTTAAACATGCTAATTTTAGCTCTAACACTGATGATCCACCTACAAATGTGAACTGACGTTCAAAAATAAAACATTTGAAAACGGACCATTTTCCACATTTCTGAAGCATGACGTAATGGGGGGGTGTTATCTCTTTTGTCGAAAATCAGCCGTTTTTGCTCGAACATTAAATGCCTCCAAATGGTATTTAATTAACTTCCCGAGCCCCTGGAAGCATGAAAATCACTTTAAACATGCTAATTTTAGTTCTAACACTGATGATCCACCTACAAATGTGAACTGACGTTCAAAAATAAAACATTTGAAAACGGACCATTTTCCACATTTCTGAAGCGTGACGTAATGGGGGGGTGTTATCTCTTTTGTCGAAAATCAGCCGTTTTTGCTCGAACATTAAATGCCTCCAAATGGTATTTAATTAACTTCCCGGGGTGAAGAAACCCTTTTTGAGAACTCAGAGTGAGTAAATTGGCCATTTTCATGCACTTTTAACCATTCCATAAATCTTGTGTTTTGGGCCCCTGGAAACATGAAAATCACTTTAAACATGCTAATTTTAGCTCTAACACTGATGATCCACCTACAAATGTGAACTGACGTTCAAAAATAAAACATTTGAAAACGGACCATTTTCCACATTTCTGAAGCATGACGTAATGGGGGGGTGTTATCTCTTTTGTCGAAAATCAGCCGTTTTTGCTCGAACATTAAATGCCTCCAAATGGTATTTAATTAACTTCCCGAGCCCCTGGAAGCATGAAAATCACTTTAAACATGCTAATTTTAGCTCTAACACTGATGATCCACCTACAAATGTGAACTGACGTTCAAAAATAAAACATTTGAAAATGGACCATTTTCCACATTTCTGAAGCATGACGTAATGGGGGGGGTGTTATCTCTTTTGTCGAAAATCAGCCGTTTTTGCTCGAACATTAAATGCCTCCAAATGGTATTTAATTAACTTCCCGGGGTGAAGAAACCCTTTTTGAGAACTCAGAGTGAGTAAATTGGCCATTTTCATGCACTTTTAACCATTCCATAAATCTTGTGTTTTGGGCCCCTGGAAGCATGAAAATCACTTTAAACATGCTAATTTTAGCTCTAACACTGATGATCCACCTACAAATGTGAACTGACGTTCAAAAATAAAACATTTGAAAACGGACCATTTTCCACATTTCTGAAGCATGACGTAATGGGGGGGTGTTATCTCTTTTGTCGAAAATCAGCCGTTTTTGCTCGAACATTAAATGCCTCCAAATGGTATTTAATTAACTTCCCGAGCCCCTGGAAGCATGAAAATCACTTTAAACATGCTAATTTTAGCTCTAACACTGATGATCCACCTACAAATGTGAACTGACGTTCAAAAATAAAACATTTGAAAACGGACCATTTTCCACATTTCTGAAGCATGACGTAATGGGGGTGTTATCTCTTTTGTCGAAAATCAGCCGTTTTTGCTCGAACATTAAATGCCTCCAAATGGTATTTAATTAACTTCCCGGGGTGAAGAAACCCTTTTTGAGAACTCAGAGTGAGTAAATTGGCCATTTTCATGCACTTTTAACCATTCCATAAATCTTGTGTTTTGGGCCCCTGGAAGCATGAACATCACTTTAAACATGCTAATTTTAGCTCTAACACTGATGATCCACCTACAAATGTGAACTGACGTTCAAAAATAAAACATTTGAAAACGGACCATTTTCCACATTTCTGAAGCATGACGTAATGGGGGGGTGTTATCTCTTTTGTCGAAAATCAGCCGTTTTTGCTCGAACATTAAATGCCTCCAAATGGTATTTAATTAACTTCCCGGGGTGAAGAAACCCTTTTTGAGAACTCAGAGTGAGTAAATTGGCCATTTTCATGCACTTTTAACCATTCCATAAATCTTGTGTTTTGGGCCCCTGGAAGCATGAAAATCACTTTAAACATGCTAATTTTAGCTCTAACACTGATGATCCACCTACAAATGTGAACTGACGTTCAAAAATAAAACATTTGAAAACGGACCATTTTCCACATTTCTGAAGCATGACGTAATGGGGGGGTGTTATCTCTTTTGTCGAAAATCAGCCGTTTTTGCTCGAACATTAAATGCCTCCAAATGGTATTTAATTAACTTCCCGAGCCCCTGGAAGCATGAAAATCACTTTAAACATGCTAATTTTAGCTCTAACACTGATGATCCACCTACAAATGTGAACTGACGTTCAAAAATAAAACATTTGAAAACGGACCATTTTCCACATTTCTGAAGCATGACGTAATGGGGGGGGTGTTATCTCTTTTGTCGAAAATCAGCCGTTTTTGCTCGAACATTAAATGCCTCCAAATGGTATTTAATTAACTTCCCGAGCCCCTGGAAGCATGAAAATCACTTTAAACATGCTAATTTTAGCTCTAACACTGATGATCCACCTACAAATGTGAAATGACGTTCAAAAATAAAACATTTGAAAACGGACCATTTTCCACATTTCTGAAGCGTGACGTAATGGGGGGGTGTTATCTCTTTTGTCGAAAATCAGCCGTTTTTGCTCGAACATTAAATGCCTCCAAATGGTATTTAATTAACTTCCCGGGGTGAAGAAACCCTTTTTGAGAACTCAGAGTGAGTAAATTGGCCATTTTCATGCACTTTTAACCATTCCATAAATCTTGTGTTTTGGGCCCCTGGAAGCATGAAAATCACTTTAAACATGCTAATTTTAGCTCTAACACTGATGATCCACCTACAAATGTGAACTGACGTTCAAAAATAAAACATTTGAAAACGGACCATTTTCCACATTTCTGAAGCATGACGTAATGGGGGGGTGTTATCTCTTTTGTCGAAAATCAGCCGTTTTTGCTCGAACATTAAATGCCTCCAAATGGTATTTAATTAACTTCCCGAGCCCCTGGAAGCATGAAAATCACTTTAAACATGCTAATTTTAGCTCTAACACTGATGATCCACCTACAAATGTGAACTGACGTTCAAAAATAAAACATTTGAAAACGGACCATTTTCCACATTTCTGAAGCATGACGTAATGGGGGGGTGTTATCTTTTTTGTCGAAAATCAGCCGTTTTTGCTCGAACATTAAATGCCTCCAAATGGTATTTAATTAACTTCCCGGGGTGAAGAAACCCTTTTTGAGAACTCAGAGTGAGTAAATTGGCCATTTTCATGCACTTTTAACCATTCCATAAATCTTGTGTTTTGGGCCCCTGGAAGCATGAAAATCACTTTAAACATGCTAATTTTAGCTCTAACACTGATGATCCACCTACAAATGTGAACTGACGTTCAAAAATAAAACATTTGAAAACGGACCATTTTCCACATTTCTGAAGCATGACGTAATGGGGGGGTGTTATCTCTTTTGTCGAAAATCAGCCGTTTTTGCTCGAACATTAAATGCCTCCAAATGGTATTTAATTAACTTCCCGAGCCCCTGGAAGCATGAAAATCACTTTAAACATGCTAATTTTAGCTCTAACACTGATGATCCACCTACAAATGTGAACTGACGTTCAAAAATAAAACATTTGAAAACGGACCATTTTCCACATTTCTGAAGCATGACGTAATGGGGGGGTGTTATCTCTTTTGTCGAAAATCAGCCGTTTTTGCTCGAACATTAAATGCCTCCAAATCGTATTTAATTAACTTCCCGAGCCCCTGGAAGCATGAAAATCACTTTAAACATGCTAATTTTAGCTCTAACACTGATGATCCACCTACAAATGTGAACTGACGTTCAAAAATAAAACATTTGAAAACGGACCATTTTCCACATTTCTGAAGCATGACGTAATGGGGGGGTGTTATCTCTTTTGTCGAAAATCAGCCGTTTTTGCTCGAACATTAAATGCCTCCAATTGGTATTTAATTAACTTCCCGAGCCCCTGGAAGCATGAAAATCACTTTAAACATGCTAATTTTAGCTCTAACACTGATGATCCACCTACAAATGTGAACTGACGTTCAAAAATAAAACATTTGAAAACGGACCATTTTCCACATTTCTGAAGCATGACGTAATGGGGGGGTGTTATCTCTTTTGTCGAAAATCAGCCGTTTTTGCTCGAACATTAAATGCCTCCAAATGGTATTTAATTAACTTCCCGAGCCCCTGGAAGCATGAAAATCACTTTAAACATGCTAATTTTAGCTCTAACACTGATGATCCACCTACAAATGTGAACTGACGTTCAAAAATAAAACATTTGAAAACGGACCATTTTCCACATTTCTGAAGCATGACGTAATGGGGGGTGTTATCTCTTTTGTCGAAAATCAGCCGTTTTTGCTCGAACATTAAATGCCTCCAAATGGTATTTAATTAACTTCCCGAGCCCCTGGAAGCATGAAAATCACTTTAAACATGCTAATTTTAGCTCTAACACTGATGATCCACCTACAAATGTGAACTGACGTTCAAAAATAAAACATTTGAAAATGGACCATTTTCCACATTTCTGAAGCATGACGTAATGGGGGGGTGTTATCTCTTTTGTCGAAAATCAGCCGTTTTTGCTCGAACATTAAATGCCTCCAAATGGTATTTAATTAACTTCCCGAGCCCCTGGAAGCATGAAAATCACTTTAAACATGCTAATTTTAGCTCTAACACTGATGATCCACCTACAAATGTGAACTGACGTTCAAAAATAAAACATTTGAAAACGGACCATTTTCCACATTTCTGAAGCATGACGTAATGGGGGGGTGTTATCTCTTTTGTCGAAAATCAGCCGTTTTTGCTCGAACATTAAATGCCTCCAAATGGTATTTAATTAACTTCCCGAGCCCCTGGAAGCATGAAAATCACTTTAAACATGCTAATTTTAGCTCTAACACTGATGATCCACCTACAAATGTGAACTGACGTTCAAAAATAAAACATTTGAAAACGGACCATTTTCCACATTTCTGAAGCATGACGTAATGGGGGGGTGTTATCTCTTTTGTCGAAAATCAGCCGTTTTTGCTCGAACATTAAATGCCTCCAAATGGTATTTAATTAACTTCCCGAGCCCCTGGAAGCATGAAAATCACTTTAAACATGCTAATTTTAGCTCTAACACTGATGATCCACCTACAAATGTGAACTGACGTTCAAAAATAAAACATTTGAAAACGGACCATTTTCCACATTTCTGAAGCATGACGTAATGGGGGGGTGCTATCTCTTTTGTCGAAAATCAGCCGTTTTTGCTCGAACATTAAATGCCACCAAATGGTATTTAATTAACTTCCCGGGGTGAAGAAACCCTTTTTGAGAACTCAGAGTGAGTAAATTGGCCATTTTCATGCACTTTTAACCATTCCATAAATCTTGTGTTTTGGGCCCCTGGAAGCATGAAAATCACTTTAAACATGCTAATTTTAGCTCTAACACTGATGATCCACCTACAAATGTGAACTGACGTTCAAAAATAAAACATTTGAAAACGGACCATTTTCCACATTTCTGAAGCATGACGTAATGGGGGGGTGTTATCTCTTTTGTCGAAAATCAGCCGTTTTTGCTCGAACATTAAATGCCTCCAAATGGTATTTAATTAACTTCCCGGGGTGAAGAAACCCTTTTTGAGAACTCAGAGTGAGTAAATTGGCCATTTTCATGCACTTTTAACCATTCCATAAATCTTGTGTTTTGGGCCCCTGGAAGCATGAAAATCACTTTAAACATGCTAATTTTAGCTCTAACACTGATGATCCACCTACAAATGTGAACTGACGTTCAAAAATAAAACATTTGAAAACGGACCATTTTCCACATTTCTGAAGCATGACGTAATGGGGGGGTGTTATCTCTTTTGTCGAAAATCAGCCGTTTTTGCTCGAACATTAAATGCCTCCAAATGGTATTTAATTAACTTCCCGAGCCCCTGGAAGCATGAAAATCACTTTAAACATGCTAATTTTAGCTCTAACACTGATGATCCACCTACAAATGTGAACTGACGTTCAAAAATAAAACATTTGAAAACGGACCATTTTCCACATTTCTGAAGCATGACGTAATGGGGGGGTGTTATCTCTTTTGTCGAAAATCAGCCGTTTTTGCTCGAACATTAAATGCCTCCAAATGGTATTTAATTAACTTCCCGAGCCCCTGGAAGCATGAAAATCACTTTAAACATGCTAATTTTAGCTCTAACACTGATGATCCACCTACAAATGTGAACTGACGTTCAAAAATAAAACATTTGAAAACGGACCATTTTCCACATTTCTGAAGCATGACGTAATGGGGGGGTGTTATCTCTTTTGTCGAAAATCAGCCGTTTTTGCTCGAACATTAAATGCCTCCAAATGGTATTTAATTAACTTCCCGAGCCCCTGGAAGCATGAAAATCACTTTAAACATGCTAATTTTAGCTCTAACACTGATGATCCACCTACAAATGTGAACTGACGTTCAAAAATAAAACATTTGAAAACGGACCATTTTCCACATTTCTGAAGCATGACGTAATGGGGGGGTGTTATCTCTTTTGTCGAAAATCAGCCGTTTTTGCTCGAACATTAAATGCCTCCAAATGGTATTTAATTAACTTCCCGAGCCCCTGGAAGCATGAAAATCACTTTAAACATGCTAATTTTAGCTCTAACACTGATGATCCACCTACAAATGTGAACTGACGTTCAAAAATAAAACATTTGAAAACGGACCATTTTCCACATTTCTGAAGCATGACGTAATGGGGGGGTGTTATCTCTTTTGTCGAAAATCAGCCGTTTTTGCTCGAACATTAAATGCCTCCAAATGGTATTTAATTAACTTCCCGAGCCCCTGGAAGCATGAAAATCACTTTAAACATGCTAATTTTAGCTCTAACACTGATGATCCACCTACAAATGTGAACTGACGTTCAAAAATAAAACATTTGAAAACGGACCATTTTCCACATTTCTGAAGCATGACGTAATGGGGGGGTGTTATCTCTTTTGTCGAAAATCAGCCGTTTTTGCTCGAACATTAAATGCCTCCAAATGGTATTTAATTAACTTCCCGAGCCCCTGGAAGCATGAAAATCACTTTAAACATGCTAATTTTAGCTCTAACACTGATGATCCACCTACAAATGTGAACTGACGTTCAAAAATAAAACATTTGAAAACGGACCATTTTCCACATTTCTGAAGCATGACGTAATGGGGGGGTGTTATCTCTTTTGTCGAAAATCAGCCGTTTTTGCTCGAACATTAAATGCCTCCAAATGGTATTTAATTAACTTCCCGAGCCCCTGGAAGCATGAAAATCACTTTAAACATGCTAATTTTAGCTCTAACACTGATGATCCACCTACAAATGTGAACTGACGTTCAAAAATAAAACATTTGAAAACGGACCATTTTCCACATTTCTGAAGCATGACGTAATGGGGGGGTGTTATCTCTTTTGTCGAAAATCAGCCGTTTTTGCTCGAACATTAAATGCCTCCAAATGGTATTTAATTAACTTCCCGAGCCCCTGGAAGCATGAAAATCACTTTAAACATGCTAATTTTAGCTCTAACACTGATGATCCACCTACAAATGTGAACTGACGTTCAAAAATAAAACATTTGAAAACGGACCATTTTCCACATTTCTGAAGCATGACGTAATGGGGGGGTGTTATCTCTTTTGTCGAAAATCAGCCGTTTTTGCTCGAACATTAAATGCCTCCAAATGGTATTTAATTAACTTCCCGAGCCCCTGGAAGCCTGAAAATCACTTTAAACATGCTAATTTTAGCTCTAACACTGATGATCCACCTACAAATGTGAACTGACGTTCAAAAATAAAACATTTGAAAACGGACCATTTTCCACATTTCTGAAGCATGACGTAATGGGGGGGTGTTATCTCTTTTGTCGAAAATCAGCCGTTTTTGCTCGAACATTAAATGCCTCCAAATGGTATTTAATTAACTTCCCGGGGTGAAGAAACCCTTTTTGAGAACTCAGAGTGAGTAAATTGGCCATTTTCATGCACTTTTAACCATTCCATAAATCTTGTGTTTTGGGCCCCTGGAAGCATGAAAATCACTTTAAACATGCTAATTTTAGCTCTAACACTGATGATCCACCTACAAATGTGAACTGACGTTCAAAAATAAAACATTTGAAAACGGACCATTTTCCACATTTCTGAAGCATGACGTAATGGGGGGGTGTTATCTCTTTTGTCGAAAATCAGCCGTTTTTGCTCGAACATTAAATGCCTCCAAATGGTATTTAATTAACTTCCCGAGCCCCTGGAAGCATGAAAATCACTTTAAACATGCTAATTTTAGCTCTAACACTGATGATCCACCTACAAATGTGAACTGACGTTCAAAAATAAAACATTTGAAAACGGACCATTTTCCACATTTCTGAAGCATGACGTAATGGGGGGTGTTATCTCTTTTGTCGAAAATCAGCCGTTTTTGCTCGAACATTAAATGCCTCCAAATGGTATTTAATTAACTTCCCGGGGTGAAGAAACCCTTTTTGAGAACTCAGAGTGAGTAAATTGGCCATTTTCATGCACTTTTAACCATTCCATAAATCTTGTGTTTTGGGCCCCTGGAAGCATGAAAATCACTTTAAACATGCTAATTTTAGCTCTAACACTGATGATCCACCTACAAATGTGAACTGACGTTCAAAAATAAAACATTTGAAAACGGACCATTTTCCACATTTCTGAAGCATGACGTAATGGGGGGGTGTTATCTCTTTTGTCGAAAATCAGCCGTTTTTGCTCGAACATTAAATGCCTCCAAATGGTATTTAATTAACTTCCCGAGCCCCTGGAAGCATGAAAATCACTTTAAACATGCTAATTTTAGCTCTAACACTGATGATCCACCTACAAATGTGAACTGACGTTCAAAAATAAAACATTTGAAAACGGACCATTTTCCACATTTCTGAAGCATGACGTAATGGGGGGTGTTATCTCTTTTGTCGAAAATCAGCCGTTTTTGCTCGAACATTAAATGCCTCCAAATGGTATTTAATTAACTTCCCGAGCCCCTGGAAGCATGAAAATCACTTTAAACATGCTAATTTTAGCTCTAACACTGATGATCCACCTACAAATGTGAACTGACGTTCAAAAATAAAACATTTGAAAATGGACCATTTTCCACATTTCTGAAGCATGACGTAATGGGGGGGTGTTATCTCTTTTGTCGAAAATCAGCCGTTTTTGCTCGAACATTAAATGCCTCCAAATGGTATTTAATTAACTTCCCGAGCCCCTGGAAGCATGAAAATCACTTTAAACATGCTAATTTTAGCTCTAACACTGATGATCCACCTACAAATGTGAACTGACGTTCAAAAATAAAACATTTGAAAACGGACCATTTTCCACATTTCTGAAGCATGACGTAATGGGGGGGTGTTATCTCTTTTGTCGAAAATCAGCCGTTTTTGCTCGAACATTAAATGCCTCCAAATGGTATTTAATTAACTTCCCGAGCCCCTGGAAGCATGAAAATCACTTTAAACATGCTAATTTTAGCTCTAACACTGATGATCCACCTACAAATGTGAACTGACGTTCAAAAATAAAACATTTGAAAACGGACCATTTTCCACATTTCTGAAGCATGACGTAATGGGGGGGTGTTATCTCTTTTGTCGAAATTCAGCCGTTTTTGCTCGAACATTAAATGCCTCCAAATGGTATTTAATTAACTTCCCGAGCCCCTGGAAGCATGAAAATCACTTTAAACATGCTAATTTTAGCTCTAACACTGATGATCCACCTACAAATGTGAACTGACGTTCAAAAATAAAACATTTGAAAACGGACCATTTTCCACATTTCTGAAGCATGACGTAATGGGGGGGTGTTATCTCTTTTGTCGAAAATCAGCCGTTTTTGCTCGAACATTAAATGCCTCCAAATGGTATTTAATTAACTTCCCGGGGTGAAGAAACCCTTTTTGAGAACTCAGAGTGAGTAAATTGGCCATTTTCATGCACTTTTAACCATTCCATAAATCTTGTGTTTTGGGCCCCTGGAAGCATGAAAATCACTTTAAACATGCTAATTTTAGCTCTAACACTGATGATCCACCTACAAATGTGAACTGACGTTCAAAAATAAAACATTTGAAAACGGACCATTTTCCACATTTCTGAAGCATGACGTAATGGGGGGGTGTTATCTCTTTTGTCGAAAATCAGCCGTTTTTGCTCGAACATTAAATGCCTCCAAATGGTATTTAATTAACTTCCCGAGCCCCTGGAAGCATGAAAATCACTTTAAACATGCTAATTTTAGCTCTAACACTGATGATCCACCTACAAATGTGAACTGACGTTCAAAAATAAAACATTTGAAAACGGACCATTTTCCACATTTCTGAAGCATGACGTAATGGGGGGTGTTATCTCTTTTGTCGAAAATCAGCCGTTTTTGCTCGAACATTAAATGCCTCCAAATGGTATTTAATTAACTTCCCGAGCCCCTGGAAGCATGAAAATCACTTTAAACATGCTAATTTTAGCTCTAACACTGATGATCCACCTACAAATGTGAACTGACGTTCAAAAATAAAACATTTGAAAACGGACCATTTTCCACATTTCTGAAGCATGACGTAATGGGGGGGTGTTATCTCTTTTGTCGAAAATCAGCCGTTTTTGCTCGAACATTAAATGCCTCCAAATGGTATTTAATTAACTTCCCGGGGTGAAGAAACCCTTTTTGAGAACTCAGAGTTAGTAAATTGGCCATTTTCATGCACTTTTAACCATTCCATAAATCTTGTGTTTTGGGCCCCTGGAAGCATGAAAATCACTTTAAACATGCTAATTTTAGCTCTAACACTGATGATCCACCTACAAATGTGAACTGACGTTCAAAAATAAAACATTTGAAAACGGACCATTTTCCACATTTCTGAAGCATGACGTAATGGGGGGGTGTTATCTCTTTTGTCGAAAATCAGCCGTTTTTGCTCGAACATTAAATGCCTCCAAATGGTTTTTAATTAACTTCCCGAGCCCCTGGAAGCATGAAAATCACTTTAAACATGCTAATTTGAGCTCTAACACTGATGATCCACCTACAAATGTGAACTGACGTTCAAAAATAAAACATTTGAAAACGGACCATTTTCCACATTTCTGAAGCATGACGTAATGGGGGGTGTTATCTCTTTTGTCGAAAATCAGCCGTTTTTGCTCGAACATTAAATGCCTCCAAATGGTATTTAATTAACTTCCCGGGGTGAAGAAACCCTTTTTGAGAACTCAGAGTGAGTAAATTGGCCATTTTCATGCACTTTTAACCATTCCATAAATCTTGTGTTTTGGGCCCCTGGAAGCATGAAAATCACTTTAAACATGCTAATTTTAGCTCTAACACTGATGATCCACCTACAAATGTGAACTGACGTTCAAAAATAAAACATTTGAAAACGGACCATTTTCCACATTTCTGAAGCATGACGTAATGGGGGGTGTTATCTCTTTTGTCGAAAATCAGCCGTTTTTGCTCGAACATTAAATGCCTCCAAATGGTATTTAATTAACTTCCCGGGGTGAAGAAACCCTTTTTGAGAACTCAGAGTGAGTAAATTGGCCATTTTCATGCACTTTTAACCATTCCATAAATCTTGTGTTTTGGGCCCCTGGAAGCATGAAAATCACTTTAAACATGCTAATTTTAGCTCTAACACTGATGATCCACCTACAAATGTGAACTGACGTTCAAAAATAAAACATTTGAAAACTGACCATTTTCCACATTTCTGAAGCATGACGTAATGGGGGGGTGTTATCTCTTTTGTCGAAAATCAGCCGTTTTTGCTCGAACATTAAATGCCTCCAAATGGTATTTAATTAACTTCCCGAGCCCCTGGAAGCATGAAAATCACTTTAAACATGCTAATTTTAGCTCTAACACTGATGATCCACCTACAAATGTGAACTGACGTTCAAAAATAAAACATTTGAAAACGGACCATTTTCCACATTTCTGAAGCATGACGTAATGGGGGGGTGTTATCTCTTTTGTCGAAAATCAGCCGTTTTTGCTCGAACATTAAATGCCTCCAAATGGTATTTAATTAACTTCCCGAGCCCCTGGAAGCATGAAAATCACTTTAAACATGCTAATTTTAGCTCTAACACTGATGATCCACCTACAAATGTGAACTGACGTTCAAAAATAAAACATTTGAAAACGGACCATTTTCCACATTTCTGAAGCATGACGTAATGGGGGGGTGTTATCTCTTTTGTCGAAAATCAGCCGTTTTTGCTCGAACATTAAATGCCTCCAAATGGTATTTAATTAACTTCCCGGGGTGAAGAAACCCTTTTTGAGAACTCAGAGTGAGTAAATTGGCCATTTTCATGCACTTTTAACCATTCCATAAATCTTGTGTTTTGGGCCCCTGGAAGCATGAAAATCACTTTAAACATGCTAATTTTAGCTCTAACACTGATGATCCACCTACAAATGTGAACTGACGTTCAAAAATAAAACATTTGAAAACGGACCATTTTCCACATTTCTGAAGCATGACGTAATGGGGGGTGTTATCTCTTTTGTCGAAAATCAGCCGTTTTTGCTCGAACATTAAATGCCTCCAAATGGTATTTAATTAACTTCCCGAGCCCCTGGAAGCATGAAAATCAATTTAAACATGCTAATTTTAGCTCTAACACTGATGATCCACCTACAAATGTGAACTGACGTTCCAAAATAAAACATTTGAAAACGGACCATTTTCCACATTTCTGAAGCATGACGTAATGGGGGGGTGTTATCTCTTTTGTCGAAAATCAGCCGTTTTTGCTCGAACATTAAATGCCTCCAAATGGTATTTAATTAACTTCCCGAGCCCCTGGAAGCATGAAAATCACTTTAAACATGCTAATTTTAGCTCTAACACTGATGATCCACCTACAAATGTGAACTGACGTTCAAAAATAAAACATTTGAAAATGGACCATTTTCCACATTTCTGAAGCATGACGTAATGGGGGGGTGTTATCTCTTTTGTCGAAAATCAGCCGTTTTTGCTCGAACATTAAATGCCTCCAAATGGTATTTAATTAACTTCCCGAGCCCCTGGAAGCATGAAAATCACTTTAAACATGCTAATTTTAGCTCTAACACTGATGATCCACCTACAAATGTGAACTGACGTTCAAAAATAAAACATTTGAAAACGGACCATTTTCCACATTTCTGAAGCATGACGTAATGGGGGGGTGTTATCTCTTTTGTCGAAAATCAGCCGTTTTTGCTCGAACATTAAATGCCTCCAAATGGTATTTAATTAACTCCCGGCCCCTGGAAGCATGAAAATCACTTTAAACATGCTAATTTTAGCTCTAACACTGATGATCCACCTACAAATGTGAACTGACGTTCAAAAATAAAACATTTGAAAACGGACCATTTTCCACATTTCTGAAGCATGACGTAATGGGGGGGTGTTATCTCTTTTGTCGAAATTCAGCCGTTTTTGCTCGAACATTAAATGCCTCCAAATGGTATTTAATTAACTTCCCGAGCCCCTGGAAGCATGAAAATCACTTTAAACATGCTAATTTTAGCTCTAACACTGATGATCCACCTACAAATGTGAACTGACGTTCAAAAATAAAACATTTGAAAACGGACCATTTTCCGCATTTCTGAAGCATGACGTAATGGGGGGGTGTTATCTCTTTTGTCGAAAATCAGCCGTTTTTGCTCGAACATTAAATGCCTCCAAATGGTATTTAATTAACTTCCCGGGGTGAAGAAACCCTTTTTGAGAACTCAGAGTGAGTAAATTGGCCATTTTCATGCACTTTTAACCATTCCATAAATCTTGTGTTTTGGGCCCCTGGAAGCATGAAAATCACTTTAAACATGCTAATTTTAGCTCTAACACTGATGATCCACCTACAAATGTGAACTGACGTTCAAAAATAAAACATTTGAAAACGGACCATTTTCCACATTTCTGAAGCATGACGTAATGGGGGGGTGTTATCTCTTTTGTCGAAAATCAGCCGTTTTTGCTCGAACATTAAATGCCTCCAAATGGTATTTAATTAACTTCCCGAGCCCCTGGAAGCATGAAAATCACTTTAAACATGCAAATTTTAGCTCTAACACTGATGATCCACCTACAAATGTGAACTGACGTTCAAAAATAAAACATTTGAAAACGGACCATTTTCCACATTTCTGAAGCATGACGTAATGGGGGGGTGTTATCTCTTTTGTCGAAAATCAGCCGTTTTTGCTCGAACATTAAATGCCTCCAAATGGTATTTAATTAACTTCCCGAGCCCCTGGAAGCATGAAAATCACTTTAAACATGCTAATTTTAGCTCTAACACTGATGATCCACCTACAAATGTGAACTGACGTTCAAAAATAAAACATTTGAAAACGGACCATTTTCCACATTTCTGAAGCATGACGTAATGGGGGGGTGTTATCTCTTTTGTCGAAAATCAGCCGTTTTTGCTCGAACATTAAATGCCTCCAAATGGTATTTAATTAACTTCCCGGGGTGAAGAAACCCTTTTTGAGAACTCAGAGTTAGTAAATTGGCCATTTTCATGCACTTTTAACCATTCCATAAATCTTGTGTTTTGGGCCCCTGGAAGCATGAAAATCACTTTAAACATGCTAATTTTAGCTCTAACACTGATGATCCACCTACAAATGTGAACTGACGTTCAAAAATAAAACATTTGAAAACGGACCATTTTCCACATTTCTGAAGCATGACGTAATGGGGGGGTGTTATCTCTTTTGTCGAAAATCAGCCGTTTTTGCTCGAACATTAAATGCCTCCAAATGGTTTTTAATTAACTTCCCGAGCCCCTGGAAGCATGAAAATCACTTTAAACATGCTAATTTTAGCTCTAACACTGATGATCCACCTACAAATGTGAACTGACGTTCAAAAATAAAACATTTGAAAACGGACCATTTTCCACATTTCTGAAGCATGACGTAATGGGGGGTGTTATCTCTTTTGTCGAAAATCAGCCGTTTTTGCTCGAACATTAAATGCCTCCAAATGGTATTTAATTAACTTCCCGGGGTGAAGAAACCCTTTTTGAGAACTCAGAGTGAGTAAATTGGCCATTTTCATGCACTTTTAACCATTCCATAAATCTTGTGTTTTGGGCCCCTGGAAGCATGAAAATCACTTTAAACATGCTAATTTTAGCTCTAACACTGATGATCCACCTACAAATGTGAACTGACGTTCAAAAATAAAACATTTGAAAACGGACCATTTTCCACATTTCTGAAGCATGACGTAATGGGGGGGTGTTATCTCTTTTGTCGAAAATCAGCCGTTTTTGCTCGAACATTAAATGCCTCCAAATGGTATTTAATTAACTTCCCGGGGTGAAGAAACCCTTTTTGAGAACTCAGAGTGAGTAAATTGGCCATTTTCATGCACTTTTAACCATTCCATAAATCTTGTGTTTTGGGCCCCTGGAAGCATGAAAATCACTTTAAACATGCTAATTTTAGCTCTAACACTGATGATCCACCTACAAATGTGAACTGACGTTCAAAAATAAAACATTTGAAAACGGACCATTTTCCACATTTCTGAAGCATGACGTAATGGGGGGTGTTATCTCTTTTGTCGAAAATCAGCCGTTTTTGCTCGAACATTAAATGCCTCCAAATGGTATTTAATTAACTTCCCGAGCCCCTGGAAGCATGAAAATCACTTTAAACATGCTAATTTTAGCTCTAACACTGATGATCCACCTACAAATGTGAACTGACGTTCAAAAATAAAACATTTGAAAACGGACCATTTTCCACATTTCTGAAGCGTGACGTAATGGGGCATGAAAATCACTTTAAACATGCTAATTTTAGCTCTAACACTGATGATCCACCTACAAATGTGAACTGACGTTCAAAAATAAAACATTTGAAAACGGACCATTTTCCACATTTCTGAAGCATGACGTAATGGGGGGGTGTTATCTCTTTTGTCGAAAATCAGCCGTTTTTGCTCGAACATTAAATGCCTCCAAATGGTATTTAATTAACTTCCCGGGGTGAAGAAACCCTTTTTGAGAACTCAGAGTGAGTAAATTGGCCATTTTCATGCACTTTTAACCATTCCATAAATCTTGTGTTTTGGGCCCCTGGAAGCATGAAAATCACTTTAAACATGCTAATTTTAGCTCTAACACTGATGATCCACCTACAAATGTGAACTGACGTTCAAAAATAAAACATTTGAAAACGGACCATTTTCCACATTTCTGAAGCATGACGTAATGGGGGGGTGTTATCTCTTTTGTCGAAAATCAGCCGTTTTTGCTCGAACATTAAATGCCTCCAAATGGTATTTAATTAACTTCCCGGGGTGAAGAAACCCTTTTTGAGAACTCAGAGTGAGTAAATTGGCCATTTTCATGCACTTTTAACCATTCCATAAATCTTGTGTTTTGGGCCCCTGGAAGCATGAAAATCACTTTAAACATGCTAATTTTAGCTCTAACACTGATTATCCACCTACAAATGTGAACTGACGTTCAAAAATAAAACATTTGAAAACGGACCATTTTCCACATTTCTGAAGCATGACGTAATGGGGGGGTGTTATCTCTTTTGTCGAAAATCAGCCGTTTTTGCTCGAACATTAAATGCCTCCAAATGGTATTTAATTAACTTCCCGAGCCCCTGGAGGCATGAAAATCACTTTAAACATGCTAATTTTAGCTCTAACACTGATGATCCACCTACAAATGTGAACTGACGTTCAAAAATAAAACATTTGAAAACGGACCATTTTCCACATTTCTGAAGCATGACGTAATGGGGGGGTGTTATCTCTTTTGTCGAAAATCAGCCGTTTTTGCTCGAACATTAAATGCCTCCAAATGGTATTTAATTAACTTCCCGAGCCCCTGGAAGCATGAAAATCACTTTAAACATGCTAATTTTAGCTCTAACACTGATGATCCACCTACAAATGTGAACTGACGTTCAAAAATAAAACATTTGAAAACGGACCATTTTCCACATTTCTGAAGCATGACGTAATGGGGGGGTGTTATCTCTTTTGTCGAAAATCAGCCGTTTTTGCTCGAACATTAAATGCCTCCAAATGGTATTTAATTAACTTCCCGAGCCCCTGGAAGCATGAAAATCACTTTAAACATGCTAATTTTAGCTCTAACACTGATGATCCACCTACAAATGTGAACTGACGTTCAAAAATAAAACATTTGAAAACGGACCATTTTCCACATTTCTGAAGCATGACGTAATGGGGGGGGTGTTATCTCTTTTGTCGAAAATCAGCCGTTTTTGCTCGAACATTAAATGCCTCCAAATGGTATTTAATTAACTTCCCGGGGTGAAGAAACCCTTTTTGAGAACTCAGAGTGAGTAAATTGGCCATTTTCATGCTCTTTTAACCATTCCATAAATCTTGTGTTTTGGGCCCCTGGAAGCATGAAAATCACTTTAAACATGCTAATTTTAGCTCTAACACTGATGATCCACCTACAAATGTGAACTGACGTTCAAAAATAAAACATTTGAAAACGGACCATTTTCCACATTTCTGAAGCATGACGTAATGGGGGGGTGTTATCTCTTTTGTCGAAAATCAGCCGTTTTTGCTCGAACATTAAATGCCTCCAAATGGTATTTAATTAACTTCCCGAGCCCCTGGAAGCATGAAAATCACTTTAAACATGCTAATTTTAGCTCTAACACTGATGATCCACCTACAAATGTGAACTGACGTTCAAAAATAAAACATTTGAAAACGGACCATTTTCCACATTTCTGAAGCATGACGTAATGGGGGGTGTTATCTCTTTTGTCGAAAATCAGCCGTTTTTGCTCGAACATTAAATGCCTCCAAATGGTATTTAATTAACTTCCCGGGGTGAAGAAACCCTTTTTGAGAACTCAGAGTGAGTAAATTGGCCATTTTCATGCACTTTTAACCATTCCATAAATCTTGTGTTTTGGGCCCCTGGAAGCATGAAAATCACTTTAAACATGCTAATTTTAACTCTAACACTGATGATCCACCTACAAATGTGAACTGACGTTCAAAAATAAAACATTTGAAAACGGACCATTTTCCACATTTCTGAAGCATGACGTAATGGGGGGGTGTTATCTCTTTTGTCGAAAATCAGCCGTTTTTGCTCGAACATTAAATGCCTCCAAATGGTATTTAATTAACTTCCCGGGGTGAAGAAACCCTTTTTGAGAACTCAGAGTGAGTAAATTGGCCATTTTCATGCACTTTTAACCATTCCATAAATCTTGTGTTTTGGGCCCCTGGAAGCATGAAAATCACTTTAAACATGCTAATTTTAGCTCTAACACTGATTATCCACCTACAAATGTGAACTGACGTTCAAAAATAAAACATTTGAAAACGGACCATTTTCCACATTTCTGAAGCATGACGTAATGGGGGGGTGTTATCTCTTTTGTCGAAAATCAGCCGTTTTTGCTCGAACATTAAATGCCTCCAAATGGTATTTAATTAACTTCCCGAGCCCCTGGAAGCATGAAAATCACTTTAAACATGCTAATTTTAGCTCTAACACTGATGATCCACCTACAAATGTGAACTGACGTTCAAAAATAAAACATTTGAAAACGGACCATTTTCCACATTTCTGAAGCATGACGTAATGGGGGGGTGTTATCTCTTTTGTCGAAAATCAGCCGTTTTTGCTCGAACATTAAATGCCTCCAAATGGTATTTAATTAACTTCCCGAGCCCCTGGAAGCATGAAAATCACTTTAAACATGCTAATTTTAGCTCTAACACTGATGATCCACCTACAAATGTGAACTGACGTTCAAAAATAAAACATTTGAAAACGGACCATTTTCCACATTTCTGAAGCATGACGTAATGGGGGGGTGTTATCTCTTTTGTCGAAAATCAGCCGTTTTTGCTCGAACATTAAATGCCTCCAAATGGTATTTAATTAACTTCCCGAGCCCCTGGAAGCATGAAAATCACTTTAAACATGCTAATTTTAGCTCTAACACTGATGATCCACCTACAAATGTGAACTGACGTTCAAAAATAAAACATTTGAAAACGGACCATTTTCCACATTTCTGAAGCATGACGTAATGGGGGGGGTGTTATCTCTTTTGTCGAAAATCAGCCGTTTTTGCTCGAACATTAAATGCCTCCAAATGGTATTTAATTAACTTCCCGGGGTGAAGAAACCCTTTTTGAGAACTCAGAGTGAGTAAATTGGCCATTTTCATGCTCTTTTAACCATTCCATAAATCTTGTGTTTTGGGCCCCTGGAAGCATGAAAATCACTTTAAACATGCTAATTTTAGCTCTAACACTGATGATCCACCTACAAATGTGAACTGACGTTCAAAAATAAAACATTTGAAAACGGACCATTTTCCACATTTCTGAAGCATGACGTAATGGGGGGGTGTTATCTCTTTTGTCGAAAATCAGCCGTTTTTGCTCGAACATTAAATGCCTCCAAATGGTATTTAATTAACTTCCCGAGCCCCTGGAAGCATGAAAATCACTTTAAACATGCTAATTTTAGCTCTAACACTGATGATCCACCTACAAATGTGAACTGACGTTCAAAAATAAAACATTTGAAAACGGACCATTTTCCACATTTCTGAAGCATGACGTAATGGGGGGTGTTATCTCTTTTGTCGAAAATCAGCCGTTTTTGCTCGAACATTAAATGCCTCCAAATGGTATTTAATTAACTTCCCGGGGTGAAGAAACCCTTTTTGAGAACTCAGAGTGAGTAAATTGGCCATTTTCATGCACTTTTAACCATTCCATAAATCTTGTGTTTTGGGCCCCTGGAAGCATGAAAATCACTTTAAACATGCTAATTTTAGCTCTAACACTGATGATCCACCTACAAATGTGAACTGACGTTCAAAAATAAAACATTTGAAAACGGACCATTTTCCACATTTCTGAAGCATGACGTAATGGGGGGGTGTTATCTCTTTTGTCGAAAATCAGCCGTTTTTGCTCGAACATTAAATGCCTCCAAATGGTATTTAATTAACTTCCCGGGGTGAAGAAACCCTTTTTGAGAACTCAGAGTGAGTAAATTGGCCATTTTCATGCACTTTTAACCATTCCATAAATCTTGTGTTTTGGGCCCCTGGAAGCATGAAAATCACTTTAAACATGCGAATTTTAGCTCTAACACTGATGATCCACCTACAAATGTGAACTGACGTTCAAAAATAAAACATTTGAAAACGGACCATTTTCCACATTTCTGAAGCATGACGTAATGGGGGGGTGTTATCTCTTTTGTCGAAAATCAGCCGTTTTTGCTCGAACATTAAATGCCTCCAAATGGTATTTAATTAACTTCCCGAGCCCCTGGAAGCATGAAAATCACTTTAAACATGCTAATTTTAGCTCTAACACTGATGATCCACCTACAAATGTGAACTGACGTTCAAAAATAAAACATTTGAAAACGGACCATTTTCCACATTTCTGAAGCATGACGTAATGGGGGGGTGTTATCTCTTTTGTCGAAAATCAGCCGTTTTTGCTCGAACATTAAATGCCTCCAAATGGTATTTAATTAACTTCCCGAGCCCCTGGAAGCATGAAAATCACTTTAAACATGCTAATTTTAGCTCTAACACTGATGATCCACCTACAAATGTGAACTGACGTTCAAAAATAAAACATTTGAAAATGGACCATTTTCCACATTTCTGAAGCATGACGTAATGGGGGGGTGTTATCTCTTTTGTCGAAAATCAGCCGTTTTTGCTCGAACATTAAATGCCTCCAAATGGTATTTAATTAACTTCCCGGGGTGAAGAAACCCTTTTTGAGAACTCAGAGTGAGTAAATTGGCCATTTTCATGCACTTTTAACCATTCCATAAATCTTGTGTTTTGGGCCCCTGGAAGCATGAAAATCACTTTAAACATGCTAATTTTAGCTCTAACACTGATGATCCACCTACAAATGTGAACTGACGTTCAAAAATAAAACATTTGAAAACGGACCATTTTCCACATTTCTGAAGCATGACGTAATGGGGGGGTGTTATCTCTTTTGTCGAAAATCAGCCGTTTTTGCTCGAACATTAAATGCCTCCAAATGGTATTTAATTAACTTCCCGAGCCCCGGGAATGCATGAAAATCACTTTCAACATGCTAATTTTAGCTCTAACACTGATGATCCACCTACAAATGTGAACTGACGTTCAAAAATAAAACATTTGAAAACGGACCATTTTCCACATTTCTGAAGCATGACGTAATGGGGGGGTGTTATCTCTTTTGTCGAAAATCAGCCGTTTTTGCTCGAACATTAAATGCCTCCAAATGGTATTTAATTAACTTCCCGGGGTGAAGAAACCCTTTTTGAGAACTCAGAGTGAGTAAATTGGCCATTTTAATGCACTTTTAACCATTCCATAAATCTTGTGTTTTGGGCCCCTGGAAGCATGAAAATCACTTTAAACATGCTAATTTTAGCTCTAACACTGATGATCCACCTACAAATGTGAACTGACGTTCAAAAATAAAACATTTGAAAACGGACCATTTTCCACATTTCTGAAGCATGACGTAATGGGGGGGTGTTATCTCTTTTGTCGAAAATCAGCCGTTTTTGCTCGAACATTAAATGCCTCCAAATGGTATTTAATTAACTTCCCGAGCCCCTGGAAGCATGAAAATCACTTTAAACATGCTAATTTTAGCTCTAACACTGATGATCCACCTACAAATGTGAACTGACGTTCAAAAATAAAACATTTGAAAACGGACCATTTTCCACATTTCTGAAGCATGACGTAATGGGGGGGTGTTATCTCTTTTGTCGAAAATCAGCCGTTTTTGCTCGAACATTAAATGCCTCCAAATGGTATTTAATTAACTTCCCGAGCCCCTGGAAGCATGAAAATCACTTTAAACATGCTAATTTTAGCTCTAACACTGATGATCCACCTACAAATGTGAACTGACGTTCAAAAATAAAACATTTGAAAACGGACCATTTTCCACATTTCTGAAGCATGACGTAATGGGGGGGTGTTATCTCTTTTGTCGAAAATCAGCCGTTTTTGCTCGAACATTAAATGCCTCCAAATGGTATTTAATTAACTTCCCGAGCCCCTGGAAGCATGAAAATCACTTTAAACATGCTAATTTTAGCTCTAACACTGATGATCCACCTACAAATGTGAACTGACGTTCAAAAATAAAACATTTGAAAACGGACCATTTTCCACATTTCTGAAGCATGACGTAATGGGGGGGTGTTATCTCTTTTGTCGAAAATCAGCTGTTTTTGCTCGAACATTAAATGCCTCCAAATGGTATTTAATTAACTTCCCGAGCCCCTGGAAGCATGAAAATCACTTTAAACATGCTAATTTTAGCTCTAACACTGATGATCCACCTACAAATGTGAACTGACGTTCAAAAATAAAACATTTGAAAACGGACCATTTTCCACATTTCTGAAGCATGACGTAATGGGGGGGGTGTTATCTCTTTTGTCGAAAATCAGCCGTTTTTGCTCGAACATTAAATGCCTCCAAATGGTATTTAATTAACTTCCCGAGCCCCTGGAAGCATGAAAATCACTTTAAACATGCTAATTTTAGCTCTAACACTGATGATCCACCTACAAATGTGAACTGACGTTCAAAAATAAAACATTTGAAAACGGACCATTTTCCACATTTCTGAAGCATGACGTAATGGGGGGTGTTATCTCTTTTGTCGAAAATCAGCCGTTTTTGCTCGAACATTAAATGCCTCCAAATGGTATTTAATTAACTTCCCGAGCCCCTGGAAGCATGAAAATCACTTTAAACATGCTAATTTTAGCTCTAACACTGATGATCCACCTACAAATGTGAACTGACGTTCAAAAATAAAACATTTGAAAACGGACCATTTTCCACATTTCTGAAGCATGACGTAATGGGGGGGTGTTATCTCTTTTGTCGAAAATCAGCCGTTTTTGCTCGAACATTAAATGCCTCCAAATGGTATTTAATTAACTTCCCGGGGTGAAGAAACCCTTTTTGAGAACTCAGAGTGAGTAAATTGGCCATTTTCATGCACTTTTAACCATTCCATAAATCTTGTGTTTTGGGCCCCTGGAAGCATGAAAATCACTTTAAACATGCTAATTTTAGCTCTAACACTGATGATCCACCTACAAATGTGAACTGACGTTCAAAAATAAAACATTTGAAAACGGACCATTTTCCACATTTCTGAAGCATGACGTAATGGGGGGGTGTTATCTCTTTTGTCGAAAATCAGCCGTTTTTGCTCGAACATTAAATGCCTCCAAATGGTATTTAATTAACTTCCCGAGCCCCTGGAAGCATGAAAATCACTTTAAACATGCTAATTTTAGCTCTAACACTGATGATCCACCTACAAATGTGAACTGACGTTCAAAAATAAAACATTTGAAAACGGACCATTTTCCACATTTCTGAAGCATGACGTAATGGGGGGGTGTTATCTCTTTTGTCGAAAATCAGCCGTTTTTGCTCGAACATTAAATGCCTCCAAATGGTATTTAATTAACTTCCCGGGGTGAAGAAACCCTTTTTGAGAACTCAGAGTGAGTAAATTGGCCATTTTCATGCACTTTTAACCATTCCATAAATCTTGTGTTTTGGGCCCCTGGAAGCATGAAAATCACTTTAAACATGCTAATTTTAGCTCTAACACTGATGATCCACCTACAAATGTGAACTGACGTTCAAAAATAAAACATTTGAAAACGGACCATTTTCCACATTTCTGAAGCATGACGTAATGGGGGGGTGTTATCTCTTTTGTCGAAAATCAGCCGTTTTTGCTCGAACATTAAATGCCTCCAAATGGTATTTAATTAACTTCCCGAGCCCCTGGAAGCATGAAAATCACTTTAAACATGCTAATTTTAGCTCTAACACTGATGATCCACCTACAAATGTGAACTGACGTTCAAAAATAAAACATTTGAAAACGGAACATTTTCCACATTTCTGAAGCATGACGTAATGGGGGGTGTTATCTCTTTTGTCGAAAATCAGCCGTTTTTGCTCGAACATTAAATGCCTCCAAATGGTATTTAATTAACTTCCCGAGCCCCTGGAAGCATGAAAATCACTTTAAACATGCTAATTTTAGCTCTAACACTGATGATCCACCTACAAATGTGAACTGACGTTCAAAAATAAAACATTTGAAAACGGACCATTTTCCACATTTCTGAAGCATGACGTAATGGGGGGTGTTATCTCTTTTGTCGAAAATCAGCCGTTTTTGCTCGAACATTAAATGCCTCCAAATGGTATTTAATTAACCTCCCGAGCCCCTGGAAGCATGAAAATCACTTTAAACATGCTAATTTTAGCTCTAACACTGATGATCCACCTACAAATGTGAACTGACGTTCAAAAATAAAACATTTGAAAACGGACCATTTTCCACATTTCTGAAGCATGACGTAATGGGGGGGTGTTATCTCTTTTGTCGAAAATCAGCCGTTTTTGCTCGAACATTAAATGCCTCCAAATGGTATTTAATTAACTTCCCGGGGTGAAGAAACCCTTTTTGAGAACTCAGAGTGAGTAAATTGGCCATTTTCATGCACTTTTAACCATTCCATAAATCTTGTGTTTTGGGCCCCTGGAAGCATGAAAATCACTTTAAACATGCTAATTTTAGCTCTAACACTGATGATCCACCTACAAATGTGAACTGACGTTCAAAAATAAAACATTTGAAAACGGACCATTTTCCACATTTCTGAAGCATGACGTAATGGGGGGGTGTTATCTCTTTTGTCGAAAATCAGCCGTTTTTGCTCGAACATTAAATGCCTCCAAATGGTATTTAATTAACTTCCCGAGCCCCTGGAAGCATGAAAATCACTTTAAACATGCTAATTTTAGCTCTAACACTGATGATCCACCTACAAATGTGAACTGACGTTCAAAAAATAAAACATTTGAAAACGGACCATTTTCCACATTTCTGAAGCATGACGTAATGGGGGGGTGTTATCTCTTTTGTCGAAAATCAGCCGTTTTTGCTCGAACATTAAATGCCTCCAAATGGTATTTAATTAACTTCCCGGGTGAAGAAACCCTTTTTGAGAACTCAGAGTGAGTAAATTGGCCATTTTCATGCACTTTTAACCATTCCATAAATCTTGTGTTTTGGGCCCCTGGAAGCATGAAAATCACTTTAAACATGCTAATTTTAGCTCTAACACTGATGATCCACCTACAAATGTGAACTGACGTTCAAAAATAAAACATTTGAAAACGGACCATTTTCCACATTTCTGAAGCATGACGTAATGGGGGGGTGTTATCTCTTTTGTCGAAAATCAGCCGTTTTTGCTCGAACATTAAATGCCTCCAAATGGTATTTAATTAACTTCCCGAGCCCCTGGAAGCATGAAAATCACTTTAAACATGCTAATTATAGCTCTAACACTGATGATCCACCTACAAATGTGAACTGACGTTCAAAAATAAAACATTTGAAAACGGACCATTTTCCACATTTCTGAAGCATGACGTAATGGGGGGGTGTTATCTCTTTTGTCGAAAATCAGCCGTTTTTGCTCGAACATTAAATGCCTCCAAATGGTATTTAATTAACTTCCCGAGCCCCTGGAAGCATGAAAATCACTTTAAACATGCTAATTTTAGCTCTAACACTGATGATCCACCTACAAATGTGAACTGACGTTCAAAAATAAAACATTTGAAAACGGACCATTTTCCACATTTCTGAAGCATGACGTAATGGGGGGTGTTATCTCTTTTGTCGAAAATCAGCCGTTTTTGCTCGAACATTAAATGCCTCCAAATGGTATTTAATTAACTTCCCGAGCCCCTGGAAGCATGAAAATCACTTTAAACATGCTAATTTTAGCTCTAACACTGATGATCCACCTACAAATGTGAACTGACGTTCAAAAATAAAACATTTGAAAACGGACCATTTTCCACATTTCTGAAGCATGACGTAATGGGGGGGTGTTATCTCTTTTGTCGAAAATCAGCCGTTTTTGCTCGAACATTAAATGCCTCCAAATGGTATTTAATTAACTTCCCGGGGTGAAGAAACCCTTTTTGAGAACTCAGAGTGAGTAAATTGGCCATTTTCATGCACTTTTAACCATTCCATAAATCTTGTGTTTTGGGCCCCTGGAAGCATGAAAATCACTTTAAACATGCTAATTTTAGCTCTAACACTGATGATCCACCTACAAATGTGAACTGACGTTCAAAAATAAAACATTTGAAAACGGACCATTTTCCACATTTCTGAAGCATGACGTAATGGGGGGGTGTTATCTCTTTTGTCGAAAATCAGCCGTTTTTGCTCGAACATTAAATGCCTCCAAATGGTATTTAATTAACTTCCCGAGCCCCTGGAAGCATGAAAATCACTTTAAACATGCTAATTTTAGCTCTAACACTGATGATCCACCTACAAATGTGAACTGACGTTCAAAAATAAAACATTTGAAAACGGACCATTTTCCACATTTCTGAAGCATGACGTAATGGGGGGGGTGTTATCTCTTTTGTCGAAAATCAGCCGTTTTTGCTCGAACATTAAATGCCTCCAAATGGTATTTAATTAACTTCCCGGGGTGAAGAAACCTTTTTTGAGAACTCAGAGTGAGTAAATTGGCCATTTTCATGCACTTTTAACCATTCCATAAATCTTGTGTTTTGGGCCCCTGGAAGCATGAAAATCACTTTAAACATGCTAATTTTAGCTCTAACACTGATGATCCACCTACAAATGTGAACTGACGTTCAAAAATAAAACATTTGAAAACGGACCATTTTCCACATTTCTGAAGCATGACGTAATGGGGGGGTGTTATATCTCTTTTGTCGAAAATCAGCCGTTTTTGCTCGAACATTAAATGCCTCCAAATGGTATTTAATTAACTTCCCGAGCCCCTGGAAGCATGAAAATCACTTTAAACATGCTAATTTTAGCTCTAACACTGATGATCCACCTACAAATGTGAACTGACGTTCAAAAATAAAACATTTGAAAACGGAACATTTTCCACATTTCTGAAGCATGACGTAATGGGGGGTGTTATCTCTTTTGTCGAAAATCAGCCGTTTTTGCTCGAACATTAAATGCCTCCAAATGGTATTTAATTAACTTCCCGAGCCCCTGGAAGCATGAAAATCACTTTAAACATGCTAATTTTAGCTCTAACACTGATGATCCACCTACAAATGTGAACTGACGTTCAAAAATAAAACATTTGAAAACGGACCATTTTCCACATTTCTGAAGCATGACGTAATGGGGGGGTGTTATCTCTTTTGTCGAAAATCAGCCGTTTTTGCTCGAACATTAAATGCCTCCAAATGGTATTTAATTAACCTCCCGAGCCCCTGGAAGCATGAAAATCACTTTAAACATGCTAATT
The DNA here is from genome assembly GCF_964263255.1 of Lissotriton vulgaris. Classification (NCBI taxonomy): domain Eukaryota; kingdom Metazoa; phylum Chordata; class Amphibia; order Caudata; family Salamandridae; genus Lissotriton; species Lissotriton vulgaris. Next base: position 40,874 of record NW_028250872.1, on the reverse strand, counting down.
TTAGCTCTAACACTGATGATCCACCTACAAATGTGAACTGACGTTCAAAAATAAAACATTTGAAAACGGACCATTTTCCACATTTCTGAAGCATGACGTAATGGGGGGGTGTTATCTCTTTTGTCGAAAATCAGCCGTTTTTGCTCGAACATTAAATGCCTCCAAATGGTATTTAATTAACTTCCCGGGGTGAAGAAACCCTTTTTGAGAACTCAGAGTGAGTAAATTGGCCATTTTCATGCACTTTTAACCATTCCATAAATCTTGTGTTTTGGGCCCCTGGAAGCATGAAAATCACTTTAAACATGCTAATTTTTAGCTCTAACACTGATGATCCACCTACAAATGTGAACTGACGTTCAAAAATAAAACATTTGAAAACGGACCATTTTCCACATTTCTGAAGCATGACGTAATGGGGGGGTGTTATCTCTTTTGTCGAAAATCAGCCGTTTTTGCTCGAACATTAAATGCCTCCAAATGGTATTTAATTAACTTCCCGAGCCCCTGGAAGCATGAAAATCACTTTAAACATGCTAATTTTAGCTCTAACACTGATGATCCACCTACAAATGTGAACTGACGTTCAAAAATAAAACATTTGAAAACGGACCATTTTCCACATTTCTGAAGCATGACGTAATGGGGGGGTGTTATCTCTTTTGTCGAAAATCAGCTGTTTTTGCTCGAACATTAAATGCCTTGGTATTTAATTAACTTCCCGGGGTGAAGAAACCCTTTTTGAGAACTCAGAGTGAGTAAATTGGCCATTTTCATGCACTTTTAACCATTCCATAAATCTTGGTGTTTTGGGCCCCTGGAAGCATGAAAATCACTTTAAACATGCTATTTTAGCTCTAACACTGATGATCCACCTACAAATGTGAACTGACGTTCAAAAATAAAACATTTGAAAACGGACCATTTTCCACATTTCTGAAGCATGACGTAATGGGGGGGTGTTAATCTCTTTTGTCGAAAATCAGCCGTTTTTGCTCGAACATTAAATGCCTCCAAATGGTATTTAATTAACTTCCCGAGCCCCTGGAAGCATGAAAATCACTTTAAACATGCTAATTTTAGCTCTACACACTGATGATCCACCTACAAATGTGAACTGACGTTCAAAAATAAAACATTTGAAAACGGACCATTTTCCACATTTCTGAAGCATGACGTAATGGGGGGGTGTTATCTCTTTTGTCGAAAATCAGCCGTTTTTGCTCGAACATTAAATGCCTCCAAATGGTATTTAATTAACTTCCCGAGCCCCTGGAAGCATGAAAATCACTTTAAAACATGCTAATTTTAGCTCTAACACTGATGATCCACCTACAAATGTGAACTGACGTTCAAAAATAAAACATTTGAAAAACGGACCATTTTCCACATTTCTGAAGCATGACGTAATGGGGGGTGTTATCTCTTTTGTCGAAAATCAGCCGTTTTTGCTCGAACATTAAATGCCTCCAAATGGTATTTAATTAACTTCCCCGAGCCCCTGGAAGCATGAAAATCACTTTAAACATGCTAATTTTAGCTCTAACAACTGATGATCCACCTACAAATGTGAACTGACGTTCAAAAATAAAACATTTGAAAACGGACCATTTTCCACATTTCTGAAGCATGACGTAATGGGGGGGTGTTATCTCTTTTGTCGAAAATCAGCCGTTTTTGCTCGAACATTAAATGCCTCCAAATGGTATTTAATTAACTTCCCGAGCCCCTGGAAGCATGAAAAATCACTTTAAACATGCTAATTTTAGCTCTAACACTGATGATCCACCTACAAATGTGAACTGACGTTCAAAAATAAAACATTTGAAAACGGACCATTTTCCACATTTCTGAAGCATGACGTATGGGGGGGTGTTATCTCTTTTGTCGAAAATCAGCCTTTTTTGCTCGAACATTTAAATGCCTCCAAATGGTATTTAATTAACTTCCGAGCCCCTGGAAGCATGAAAATCTCTTTAAACATGCTAATTTTAGCTCTAACACTGATGATCCACCTACAAATGTGAACTGACGTTCAAAATAAAACATTTGAAAACGGACCATTTTTCCACATTTCTGAAGCATGACGTAATGGGGGGGTGTTATCTCTTTTGTCGAAAATCAGCCGTTTTTGCTCGAACATTAAATGCCTCCAAATGGTATTTAATTAACTTCCCGGGGTGAAGAAACCCTTTTTGAGAACTCAGAGTGAGTAAATTGGCCATTTTCATGCACTTTTAACCATTCCATAAATCTTGTGTTTTGGGCCCCTGGAAGCATGAAAATCACTTTAAACATGCTAATTTTAGCTCTAACACTGATGATCCACCTACAAATGTGAACTGACGTTCAAAATAAAACATTTGAAAACGGACCATTTTCACATTTCTGAAGCATGACGTAATGGGGGGGTGTTATCTCTTTTGTCGAAAATCAGCCGTTTTTGCTCGACATTAAATGCCTCCAAATGGTATTTAATTAACTTCCCGAGCCCCTGGAAGCATGAAAATCACTTTAAACATGCTAATTTTAGCTCTAACACTGATGATCCACCTACAAATGTGAACTGACGTTCAAAAATAAAACATTTGAAAACGGACCATTTTCCACATTTCTGAAGCATGACGTAATGGGGGTGTTATCTCTTTTGTCGAAAATCAGCCGTTTTTGCTCGAACATTAAATGCCTCCAAATGGTATTTAATTAACTTCCCGAGCCCCTGGAAGCATGAAAATCACTTTAAACATGCTAATTTTAGCTCTAACACTGATGATCCACCTACAATGTGAACTGACGTTCCAAAATAAAACATTTGAAAACGGACCATTTTTCCACATTTCTGAAGCATGACGTAATGGGGGGGTGTTATCTCTTTTGTCGAAAATCAGCCGTTTTTGCTCGAACATTAAATGCCTCCAAATGGTATTTAATTAACTTCCCGAGCCCCTGGAAGCTCGAAAATCACTTTAAACATGCTAATTTTAGCTCTAACACTGATGATCCACCTACAAATGTGAACTGACGTTCAAAAATAAAACATTTGAAAACGGACCATTTTCCACATTTCTGAAGCATGACGTATTGGGGGGGTGTTATCTCTTTTGTCGAAAATCAGCGTTTTTGCTCGAACATTAAATGCCTCCAAATGGTATTTAATTAACTTCCCGAGCCCCTGGAAGCATGAAAATCACTTTAAACATGCTAATTTTAGCTCTAACACTGATGATCCACCTACAAATGTGAACTGACGTTCAAAAATAAAAACATTTGAAAACGGACCATTTTCCACATTTCTGAAGCATGACGTAATGGGGGGGGTGTTATCTCTTTTGTCGAAAATCAGCCGTTTTGCTCGAACATTAAATGCCTCCAAATGGTATTTAATTAACTTCCCGGGGTTAAGAAACCCTTTTTGAGAACTCAGAGTGAGTAAATTGGTCATTTTCATGCACTTTTAACCATTCCATAAATCTTGTGTTTTGGGCCCCTGGAAGCATGAAAATCACTTTAAACATGCTAATTTTAGCTCTAACACTGATGATCCACCTACAAATGTGAACTGACGTTCAAAAATAAAACATTTGAAAACGGACCATTTTCCACATTTCTGAAGCATGACGTAATGGGGGGGTGTTATCTCTTTTGTCGAAAATCAGCCGTTTTTGCTCGAACATTAAATGCCTCCAAATGGTATTTAATTAACTTCCCGGGGTTAAGAAACCCTTTTTGAGAACTCAGAGTGAGTAAATTGGTCATTTTCATGCACTTTTAACCATTCCATAAATCTTGTGTTTTGGGCCCCTGGAAGCATGAAAATCACTTTAAACATGCTAATTTTAGCTCTAACACTGATGATCCACCTACAAATGTGAACTGACGTTCAAAAATAAAACATTTGAAAACGGACCATTTTCCACATTTCTGAAGCATGACGTAATGGGGGGGTGTTATCTCTTTTGTCGAAAATCAGCCGTTTTTGCTCGAACATTAAATGCCTCCAAATGGTATTTAATTAACTTCCCGAGCCCCTGGAAGCATGAAAATCACTTTAAACATGCTAATTTTAGCTCTAACACTGATGATCCACCTACAAATGTGAACTGACGTTCAAAAATAAAACATTTGAAAACGGACCATTTTCCACATTTCTGAAGCATGACGTAATGGGGGGGTGTTATCTCTTTTGTCGAAAATCAGCCGTTTTTGCTCGAACATTAAATGCCTCCAAATGGTATTTAATTAACTTCCCGAGCCCCTGGAAGCATGAAAATCACTTTAAACATGCTAATTTTAGCTCTAACACTGATGATCCACCTACAAATGTGAACTGACGTTCAAAAATAAAACATTTGAAAACGGACCATTTTCCACATTTCTGAAGCATGACGTAATGAGGGGGTGTTATCTCTTTTGTCGAAAATCAGCCGTTTTTGCTCGAACATTAAATGCCTCCAAATGGTATTTAATTAACTTCCCGAGCCCCTGGAAGCATGAAAATCACTTTAAACATGCTAATTTTAGCTCTAACACTGATGATCCACCTACAAATGTGAACTGACGTTCAAAAATAAAACATTTGAAAACGGACCATTTTCCACATTTCTGAAGCATGACGTAATGGGGGGGTGTTATCTCTTTTGTCGAAAATCAGCCGTTTTTGCTCGAACATTAAATGCCTCCAAATGGTATTTAATTAACTTCCCGAGCCCCTGGAAGCATGAAAATCACTTTAAACATGCTAATTTTAGCTCTAACACTGATGATCCACCTACAAATGTGAACTGACGTTCAAAAATAAAACATTTGAAAACGGACCATTTTCCACATTTCTGAAGCATGACGTAATGGGGGGGTGTTATCTCTTTTGTCGAAAATCAGCCGTTTTTGCTCGAACATTAAATGCCTCCAAATGGTATTTAATTAACTTCCCGGGGTGAAGAAACTCTTTTTGAGAACTCAGAGTGAGTAAATTGGCCATTTTCATGCACTTTTAACCATTCCATAAATCTTGTGTTTTGGGCCCCTGGAAGCATGAAAATCACTTTAAACATGCTAATTTTAGCTCTAACACTGATGATCCACCTACAAATGTGAACTGACGTTCAAAAATAAAACATTTGAAAACGGACCATTTTCCACATTTCTGAAGCATGACGTAATGGGGGGGTGTTATCTCTTTTGTCGAAAATCAGCCGTTTTTCCTCGAACATTAAATGCCTCCAAATGGTATTTAATTAACTTCCCGAGCCCCTGGAAGCATGAAAATCACTTTAAACATGCTAATTTTAGCTCTAACACTGATGATCCACCTACGAATGTGAACTGACGTTCAAAAATAAAACATTTGAAAACGGACCATTTTCCACATTTCTGAAGCATGACGTAATGGGGGGGTGTTATCTCTTTTGTCGAAAATCAGCCGTTTTTGCTCGAACATTAAATGCCTCCAAATGGTATTTAATTAACTTCCCGGGGTGAAGAAACCCTTTTTGAGAACTCAGAGTGAGTAAATTGGCCATTTTCATGCACTTTTAACCATTCCATAAATCTTGTGTTTTGGGCCCCTGGAAGCATGAAAATCACTTTAAACATGCTAATTTTACCTCTAACACAGATGATCCACCTACAAATGTGAACTGACGTTCAAAAATAAAACATTTGAAAACGGACCATTTTCCACATTTCTGTAGCATGACGTAATGGGGGGGTGTTATCTCTTTTGTCGAAAATCAGCCGTTTTTGCTCGAACATTAAATGCCTCCAAATGGTATTTAATTAACTTCCCGAGCCCCTGGAAGCATGAAAATCACTTTAAACATGCTAATTTTAGCTCTAACACTGATGATCCACCTACAAATGTGAACTGACGTTCAAAAATAAAAAATTTGAAAACGGACCATTTTCCACATTTCTGAAGCATGACGTAATGGGGGGGTGTTATCTCTTTTGTCGAAAATCAGCCGTTTTTGCTCGAACATTAAATGCCTCCAAATGGTATTTAATTAACTTCCCGAGCCCCTGGAAGCATGAAAATCACTTTAAACATGCTAATTTTAGCTCTAACACTGATGATCCACCTACAAATGTGAACTGACGTTCAAAAATAAAACATTTGAAAACGGACCATTTTCCACATTTCTGAAGCATGACGTAATGGGGGGGTGTTATCTCTTTTGTCGAAAATCAGCCGTTTTTGCTCGAACATTAAATGCCTCCAAATGGTATTTAATTAACTTCCCGGGGTGAAGAAACCCTTTTTGAGAACTCAGAGTGAGTAAATTGGCCATTTTCATGCACTTTTAACCATTCCATAAATCTTGTGTTTTGGGCCCCTGGAAGCATGAAAATCACTTTAAACATGCTAATTTTAGCTCTAACACTGATGATCCACCTACAAATGTGAACTGACGTTCAAAAATAAAACATTTGAAAGCGGACCATTTTCCACATTTCTGAAGCATGACGTAATGGGGGGGTGTTATCTCTTTTGTCGAAAATCAGCCGTTTTTGCTCGAACATTAAATGCCTCCAAATGGTATTTAATTAACTTCCCGAGCCCCTGGAAGCATGAAAATCACTTTAAACATGCTAATTTTAGCTCTAACACTGATGATCCACCTACAAATGTGAACTGACGTTCAAAAATAAAACATTTGAAAACGGACCATTTTCCACATTTCTGAAGCATGACGTAATGGGGGGGTGTTATCTCTTTTGTCGAAAATCAGCCGTTTTTGCTCGAACATTAAATGCCTCCAAATGGTATTTAATTAACTTCCCGAGCCCCTGGAAGCATGAAAATCACTTTAAACATGCTAATTTTAGCTCTAACACTGATGATCCACCTACAAATGTGAACTGACGTTCAAAATAAAACATTTGAAAACGGACCATTTTCCACATTTCTGAAGCATGACGTAATGGGGGGGTGTTATCTCTTTTGTCGAAAATCAGCCGTTTTTGCTCGAACATTAAATGCCTCCAAATGGTATTTAATTAACTTCCCGAGCCCCTGGAAGCATGAAAATCACTTTAAACATGCTAATTTTAGCTCTAACACTGATGATCCACCTACAAATGTGAACTGACGTTCAAAAATAAAACATTTGAAAACGGACCATTTTCCACATTTCTGAAGCATGACGTAATGGGGGGGTGTTATCTCTTTTGTCGAAAATCAGCCGTTTTTGCTCGAACATTAAATGCCTCCAAATGGTATTTAATTAACTTCCCGAGCCCCTGGAAGCATGAAAATCACTTTAAACATGCTAATTTTAGCTCTAACACTGATGATCCACCTACAAATGTGAACTGACGTTCAAAAATAAAACATTTGAAAACGGACCATTTTCCACATTTCTGAAGCATGACGTAATGGGGGGGTGTTATCTCTTTTGTCGAAAATCAGCCGTTTTTGCTCGAACATTAAATGCCTCCAAATGGTATTTAATTAACTTCCCGAGCCCCTGGAAGCATGAAAATCACTTTAAACATGCTAATTTTAGCTCTAACACTGATGATCCACCTACAAATGTGAACTGACGTTCAAAAATAAAACATTTGAAAACGGACCATTTTCCACATTTCTGAAGCATGACGTAATGGGGGGGTGTTATCTCTTTTGTCGAAAATCAGCCGTTTTTGCTCGAACATTAAATGCCTCCAAATGGTATTTAATTAACTTCCCGAGCCCCTGGAAGCATGAAAATCACTTTAAACATGCTAATTTTAGCTCTAACACTGATGATCCACCTACAAATGTGAACTGACGTTCAAAAATAAAACATTTGAAAACGGACCATTTTCCACATTTCTGAAGCATGACGTAATGGGGGGGTGTTATCTCTTTTGTCGAAAATCAGCCGTTTTTGCTCGAACATTAAATGCCTCCAAATGGTATTTAATTAACTTCCCGAGCCCCTGGAAGCATGAAAATCACTTTAAACATGCTAATTTTAGCTCTAACACTGATGATCCACCTACAAATGTGAACTGACGTTCAAAAATAAAACATTTGAAAACGGACCATTTTCCACATTTCTGAAGCATGACGTAATGGGGGGGTGTTATCTCTTTTGTCGAAAATCAGCCGTTTTTGCTCGAACATTAAATGCCTCCAAATGGTATTTAATTAACTTCCCGAGCCCCTGGAAGCATGAAAATCACTTTAAACATGCTAATTTTAGCTCTAACACTGATGATCCACCTACAAATGTGAACTGACGTTCAAAAATAAAACATTTGAAAACGGACCATTTTCCACATTTCTGAAGCATGACGTAATGGGGGGGTGTTATCTCTTTTGTCGAAAATCAGCCGTTTTTGCTCGAACATTAAATGCCTCCAAATGGTATTTAATTAACTTCCCGAGCCCCTGGAAGCATGAAAATCACTTTAAACATGCGAATTTTAGCTCTAACACTGATGATCCACCTACAAATGTGAACTGACGTTCAAAAATAAAACATTTGAAAACGGACCATTTTCCACATTTCTGAAGCATGACGTAATGAGGGGGTGTTATCTCTTTTGTCGAAAATCAGCCGTTTTTGCTCGAACATTAAATGCCTCCAAATGGTATTTAATTAACTTCCCGAGCCCCTGGAAGCATGAAAATCACTTTAAACATGCTAATTTTAGCTCTAACACTGATGATCCACCTACAAATGTGAACTGACGTTCAAAAATAAAACATTTGAAAACGGACCATTTTCCACATTTCTGAAGCATGACGTAATGGGGGGGTGTTATCTCTTTTGTCGAAAATCAGCCGTTTTTGCTCGAACATTAAATGCCTCCAAATGGTATTTAATTAACTTCCCGAGCCCCTGGAAGCATGAAAATCACTTTAAACATGCTAATTTTAGCTCTAACACTGATGATCCACCTACAAATGTGAACTGACGTTCAAAAATAAAACATTTGAAAACGGACCATTTTCCACATTTCTGAAGCATGACGTAATGGGGGGGTGTTATCTCTTTTGTCGAAAATCAGCCGTTTTTGCTCGAACATTAAATGCCTCCAAATGGTATTTAATTAACTTCCCGGGGTGAAGAAACCCTTTTTGAGAACTCAGAGTGAGTAAATTGGCCATTTTCATGCACTTTTAACCATTCCCTAAATCTTGTGTTTTGGGCCCCTGGAAGCATGAAAATCACTTTAAACATGCTAATTTTAGCTCTAACACTGATGATCCACCTACAAATGTGAACTGACGTTCAAAAATAAAACATTTGAAAACGGACCATTTTCCACATTTCTGAAGCATGACGTAATGGGGGGGTGTTATCTCTTTTGTCGAAAATCAGCCGTTTTTCCTCGAACATTAAATGCCTCCAAATGGTATTTAATTAACTTCCCGAGCCCCTGGAAGCATGAAAATCACTTTAAACATGCTAATTTTAGCTCTAACACTGATGATCCACCTACGAATGTGAACTGACGTTCAAAAATAAAACATTTGAAAACGGACCATTTTCCACATTTCTGAAGCATGACGTAATGGGGGGGTGTTATCTCTTTTGTCGAAAATCAGCCGTTTTTGCTCGAACATTAAATGCCTCCAAATGGTATTTAATTAACTTCCCGGGGTGAAGAAACCCTTTTTGAGAACTCAGAGTGAGTAAATTGGCCATTTTCATGCACTTTTAACCATTCCATAAATCTTGTGTTTTGGGCCCCTGGAAGCATGAAAATCACTTTAAACATGCTAATTTTACCTCTAACACAGATGATCCACCTACAAATGTGAACTGACGTTCAAAAATAAAACATTTGAAAACGGACCATTTTCCACATTTCTGAAGCATGACGTAATGGGGGGGTGTTATCTCTTTTGTCGAAAATCAGCCGTTTTTGCTCGAACATTAAATGCCTCCAAATGGTATTTAATTAACTTCCCGAGCCCCTGGAAGCATGAAAATCACTTTAAACATGCTAATTTTAGCTCTAACACTGATGATCCACCTACAAATGTGAACTGACGTTCAAAAATAAAACATTTGAAAACGGACCATTTTCCACATTTCTGAAGCATGACGTAATGGGGGGGTGTTATCTCTTTTGTCGAAAATCAGCCGTTTTTGCTCGAACATTAAATGCCTCCAAATGGTATTTAATTAACTTCCCGGGGTGAAGAAACCCTTTTTGAGAACTCAGAGTGAGTAAATTGGCCATTTTCATGCACTTTTAACCATTCCATAAATCTTGTGTTTTGGGCCCCTGGAAGCATGAAAATCACTTTAAACATGCTAATTTTAGCTCTAACACTGATGATCCACCTACAAATGTGAACTGACGTTCAAAAATAAAACATTTGAAAGCGGACCATTTTCCACATTTCTGAAGCATGACGTAATGGGGGGGTGTTATCTCTTTTGTCGAAAATCAGCCGTTTTTGCTCGAACATTAAATGCCTCCAAATGGTATTTAATTAACTTCCCGAGCCCCTGGAAGCATGAAAATCACTTTAAACATGCTAATTTTAGCTCTAACACTGATGATCCACCTACAAATGTGAACTGACGTTCAAAAATAAAACATTTGAAAACGGACCATTTTCCACATTTCTGAAGCATGACGTAATGGGGGGGTGTTATCTCTTTTGTCGAAAATCAGCCGTTTTTGCTCGAACATTAAATGCCTCCAAATGGTATTTAATTAACTTCCCGAGCCCCTGGAAGCATGAAAATCACTTTAAACATGCTAATTTTAGCTCTAACACTGATGATCCACCTACAAATGTGAACTGACGTTCCAAAATAAAACATTTGAAAACGGACCATTTTCCACATTTCTGAAGCATGACGTAATGGGGGGGTGTTATCTCTTTTGTCGAAAATCAGCCGTTTTTGCTCGAACATTAAATGCCTCCAAATGGTATTTAATTAACTTCCCGAGCCCCTGGAAGCATGAAAATCACTTTAAACATGCTAATTTTAGCTCTAACACTGATGATCCACCTACAAATGTGAACTGACGTTCAAAAATAAAACATTTGAAAACGGACCATTTTCCACATTTCTGAAGCATGACGTAATGGGGGGGTGTTATCTCTTTTGTCGAAAATCAGCCGTTTTTGCTCGAACATTAAATGCCTCCAAATGGTATTTAATTAACTTCCCGAGCCCCTGGAAGCATGAAAATCACTTTAAACATGCTAATTTTAGCTCTAACACTGATGATCCACCTACAAATGTGAACTGACGTTCAAAAATAAAACATTTGAAAACGGACCATTTTCCACATTTCTGAAGCATGACGTAATGGGGGGGTGTTATCTCTTTTGTCGAAAATCAGCCGTTTTTGCTCGAACATTAAATGCCTCCAAATGGTATTTAATTAACTTCCCGAGCCCCTGGAAGCATGAAAATCACTTTAAACATGCTAATTTTAGCTCTAACACTGATGATCCACCTACAAATGTGAACTGACGTTCAAAAATAAAACATTTGAAAACGGACCATTTTCCACATTTCTGAAGCATGACGTAATGGGGGGGTGTTATCTCTTTTGTCGAAAATCAGCCGTTTTTGCTCGAACATTAAATGCCTCCAAATGGTATTTAATTAACTTCCCGAGCCCCTGGAAGCATGAAAATCACTTTAAACATGCTAATTTTAGCTCTAACACTGATGATCCACCTACAAATGTGAACTGACGTTCAAAAATAAAACATTTGAAAACGGACCATTTTCCACATTTCTGAAGCATGACGTAATGGGGGGGTGTTATCTCTTTTGTCGAAAATCAGCCGTTTTTGCTCGAACATTAAATGCCTCCAAATGGTATTTAATTAACTTCCCGAGCCCCTGGAAGCATGAAAATCACTTTAAACATGCTAATTTTAGCTCTAACACTGATGATCCACCTACAAATGTGAACTGACGTTCAAAAATAAAACATTTGAAAACGGACCATTTTCCACATTTCTGAAGCATGACGTAATGGGGGGGTGTTATCTCTTTTGTCGAAAATCAGCCGTTTTTGCTCGAACATTAAATGCCTCCAAATGGTATTTAATTAACTTCCCGAGCCCCTGGAAGCATGAAAATCACTTTAAACATGCTAATTTTAGCTCTAACACTGATGATCCACCTACAAATGTGAACTGACGTTCAAAAATAAAACATTTGAAAACGGACCATTTTCCACATTTCTGAAGCATGACGTAATGGGGGGGTGTTATCTCTTTTGTCGAAAATCAGCCGTTTTTGCTCGAACATTAAATGCCTCCAAATGGTATTTAATTAACTTCCCGAGCCCCTGGAAGCATGAAAATCACTTTAAACATGCTAATTTTAGCTCTAACACTGATGATCCACCTACAAATGTGAACTGACGTTCAAAAATAAAACATTTGAAAACGGACCATTTTCCACATTTCTGAAGCATGACGTAATGGGGGGGTGTTATCTCTTTTGTCGAAAATCAGCCGTTTTTGCTCGAACATTAAATGCCTCCAAATGGTATTTAATTAACTTCCCGAGCCCTTGGAAGCATGAAAATCACTTTAAACATGCTAATTTTAGCTCTAACACTGATGATCCACCTACAAATGTGAACTGACGTTCAAAAATAAAACATTTGAAAACGGACCATTTTCCACATTTCTGAAGCATGACGTAATGGGGGGGTGTTATCTCTTTTGTCGAAAATCAGCCGTTTTTGCTCGAACATTAAATGCCTCCAAATGGTATTTAATTAACTTCCCGGGGTGAAGAAACCCTTTTTGAGAACTCAGAGTGAGTAAATTGGCCATTTTCATGCACTTTTAACCATTCCATAAATCTTGTGTTTTGGGCCCCTGGAAGCATGAAAATCACTTTAAACATGCTAATTTTAGCTCTAACACTGATGATCCACCTACAAATGTGAACTGACGGTCAAAAATAAAACATTTGAAAACGGACCATTTTCCACATTTCTGAAGCATGACGTAATGGGGGGGTGTTATCTCTTTTGTCGAAAATCAGCCGTTTTTGCTCGAACATTAAATGCCTCCAAATGGTATTTAATTAACTTCCCGAGCCCCTGGAAGCATGAAAATCACTTTAAACATGCTAATTTTAGCTCTAACACTGATGATCCACCTACAAATGTGAACTGACGTTCAAAAATAAAACATTTGAAAACGGACCATTTTCCACATTTCTGAAGCATGACGTAATGGGGGGGTGTTATCTCTTTTGTCGAAAATCAGCCGTTTTTGCTCGAACATTAAATGCCTCCAAATGGTATTTAATTAACTTCCCGAGCCCCTGGAAGCATGAAAATCACTTTAAACATGCTAATTTTAGCTCTAACACTGATGATCCACCTACAAATGTGAACTGACGTTCAAAAATAAAACATTTGAAAACGGACCATTTTCCACATTTCTGAAGCATGACGTAATGGGGGGGTGTTATCTCTTTTGTCGAAAATCAGCCGTTTTTGCTCGAACATTAAATGCCTCCAAATGGTATTTAATTAACTTCCCGAGCCCCTGGAAGCATGAAAATCACTTTAAACATGCTAATTTTAGCTCTAACACTGATGATCCACCTACAAATGTGAACTGACGTTCAAAAATAAAACATTTGAAAACGGACCATTTTCCACATTTCTGAAGCATGACGTAATGGGGGGGTGTTATCTCTTTTGTCGAAAATCAGCCGTTTTTGCTCAAACATTAAATGCCTCCAAATGGTATTTAATTAACTTCCCGGGGTGAAGAAACCCTTTTTGAGAACTCAGAGTGAGTAAATTGGCCATTTTCATGCACTTTTAACCATTCCATAAATCTTGTGTTTTGGGCCCCTGGAAGCATGAAAATCACTTTAAACATGCTAATTTTAGCTCTAACACTGATGATCCACCTACAAATGTGAACTGACGTTCAAAAATAAAACATTTGAAAACGGACCATTTTCCACATTTCTGAAGCATGACGTAATGGGGGGGTGTTATCTCTTTTGTCGAAAATCAGCCGTTTTTGCTCGAACATTAAATGCCTCCAAATGGTATTTAATTAACTTCCCGAGCCCCTGGAAGCATGAAAATCACTTTAAACATGCTAATTTTAGCTCTAACACTGATGATCCACCTACAGATGTGAACTGACGTTCAAAAATAAAACATTTGAAAACGGACCATTTTCCACATTTCTGAAGCATGACGTAATGGGGGGGTGTTATCTCTTTTGTCGAAAATCAGCCGTTTTTGCTCGAACATTAAATGCCTCCAAATGGTATTTAATTAACTTCCCGAGCCCCTGGAAGCATGAAAATCACTTTAAACATGCTAATTTTAGCTCTAACACTGATGATCCACCTACAAATGTGAACTGACGTTCAAAAATAAAACATTTGAAAACGGACCATTTTCCACATTTCTGAAGCATGACGTAATGGGGGGGTGTTATCTCTTTTGTCGAAAATCAGCCGTTTTTGCTCGAACATTAAATGCCTCCAAATGGTATTTAATTAACTTCCCGAGCCCCTGGAAGCATGAAAATCACTTTAAACATGCTAATTTTAGCTCTAACACTGATGATCCACCTACAAATGTGAACTGACGTTCAAAAATAAAACATTTGAAAACGGACCATTTTCCACATTTCTGAAGCATGACGTAATGGGGGGTTGTTATCTCTTTTGTCGAAAATCAGCCGTTTTTGCTCGAACATTAAATGCCTCCAAATGGTATTTAATTAACTTCCCGGGGTGAAGAAACCCTTTTTAAGAACTCAGAGTGAGTAAATTGGCCATTTTCATGCACTTTTAACCATTCCATAAATCTTGTGTTTTGGGCCCCTGGAAGCATGAAAATCACTTTAAACATGCTAATTTTAGCTCTAACACTGATGATCCACCTACAAATGTGAACTGACGTTCAAAAATAAAACATTTGAAAACGGACCATTTTCCACATTTCTGAAGCATGACGTAATGGGGGGGTGTTATCTCTTTTGTCGAAAATCAGCCGTTTTTGCTCGAACATTAAATGCCTCCAAATGGTATTTAATTAACTTCCCGAGCCCCTGGAAGCATGAAAATCACTTTAAACATGCTAATTTTAGCTCTAACACTGATGATCCACCTACAAATGTGAACTGACGTTCAAAAATAAAACATTTGAAAACGGACCATTTTCCACATTTCTGAAGCATGACGTAATGGGGGGGTGTTATCTCTTTTGTCGAAAATCAGCCGTTTTTGCTCGAACATTAAATGCCTCCAAATGGTATTTAATTAACTTCCCGGGGTGAAGAAACCCTTTTTGAGAACTCGGAGTGAGTAAATTGGCCATTTTCATGCACTTTTAACCATTCCATAAATCTTGTGTTTTGGGCCCCTGGAAGCATGAAAATCACTTTAAACATGCTAATTTTAGCTCTAACACTGATGATCCACCTACAAATGTGAACTGACGTTCAAAAATAAAACATTTGAAAACGGACCATTTTCCACATTTCTGAAGCATGACGTAATGGGGGGGTGTTATCTCTTTTGTCGAAAATCAGCCGTTTTTGCTCGAACATTAAATGCCTCCAAATGGTATTTAATTAACTTCCCGAGCCCCTGGAAGCATGAAAATCACTTTAAACATGCTAATTTTAGCTCTAACACTGATGATCCACCTACAAATGTGAACTGACGTTCAAAAATAAAACATTTGAAAACGGACCATTTTCCACATTTCTGAAGCATGACGTAATGGGGGGGTGTTATCTCTTTTGTCGAAAATCAGCCGTTTTTGCTCGAACATTAAATGCCTCCAAATGGTATTTAATTAACTTCCCGAGCCCCTGGAAGCATGAAAATCACTTTAAACATGCTAATTTTAGCTCTAACACTGATGATCCACCTACAAATGTGAACTGACGTTCAAAAATAAAACATTTGAAAACGGACCATTTTCCACATTTCTGAAGCATGACGTAATGGGGGGGTGTTATCTCTTTTGTCGAAAATCAGCCGTTTTTGCTCGAACATTAAATGCCTCCAAATGGTATTTAATTAACTTCCCGAGCCCCTGGAAGCATGAAAATCACTTTAAACATGCTAATTTTAGCTCTAACACTGATGATCCACCTACAAATGTGAACTGACGTTCAAAAATAAAACATTTGAAAACGGACCATTTTCCACATTTCTGAAGCATGACGTAATGGGGGGGTGTTATCTCTTTTGTCGAAAATCAGCCGTTTTTGCTCGAACATTAAATGCCTCCAAATGGTATTTAATTAACTTCCCGGGGTGAAGAAACCCTTTTTGAGAACTCAGAGTGAGTAAATTGGCCATTTTCATGCACTTTTAACCATTCCATAAATCTTGTGTTTTGGGCCCCTGGAAGCATGAAAATCACTTTAAACATGCTAATTTTAGCTCTAACACTGATGATCCACCTACAAATGTGAACTGACGTTCAAAAATAAAACATTTGAAAACGGACCATTTTCCACATTTCTGAAGCATGACGTAATGGGGGGGTGTTATCTCTTTTGTCGAAAATCAGCCGTTTTTGCTCGAACATTAAATGCCTCCAAATGGTATTTAATTAACTTCCCGAGCCCCTGGAAGCATGAAAATCACTTTAAACATGCTAATTTTAGCTCTAACACTGATGATCCACCTACAAATGTGAACTGACGTTCAAAAATAAAACATTTGAAAACGGACCATTTTCCACATTTCTGAAGCATGACGTAATGGGGGGGTGTTATCTCTTTTGTCGAAAATCAGCCGTTTTTGCTCGAACATTAAATGCCTCCAAATGGTATTTAATTAACTTCCCGAGCCCCTGGAAGCATGAAAATCACTTTAAACATGCTAATTTTAGCTCTAACACTGATGATCCACCTACAAATGTGAACTGACGTTCAAAAATAAAACATTTGAAAACGGACCATTTTCCACATTTCTGAAGCATGACGTAATGGGGGGGTGTTATCTCTTTTGTCGAAAATCAGCCGTTTTTGCTCGAACATTAAATGCCTCCAAATGGTATTTAATTAACTTCCCGAGCCCCTGGAAGCATGAAAATCACTTTAAACATGCTAATTTTAGCTCTAACACTGATGATCCACCTACAAATGTGAACTGACGTTCAAAAATAAAACATTTGAAAACGGACCATTTTCCACATTTCTGAAGCATGACGTAATGGGGGGGTGTTATCTCTTTTGTCGAAAATCAGCCGTTTTTGCTCGAACATTAAATGCCTCAAAATGGTATTTAATTAACTTCCCGGGGTGAAGAAACCCTTTTTAAGAACTCAGAGTGAGTAAATTGGCCATTTTCATGCACTTTTAACCATTCCATAAATCTTGTGTTTTGGGCCCCTGGAAGCATGAAAATCACTTTAAACATGCTAATTTTAGCTCTAACACTGATGATCCACCTACAAATGTGAACTGACGTTCAAAAATAAAACATTTGAAAACGGACCATTTTCCACATTTCTGAAGCATGACGTAATGGGGGGGTGTTATCTCTTTTGTCGAAAATCAGCCGTTTTTGCTCGAACATTAAATGCCTCCAAATGGTATTTAATTAACTTCCCGAGCCCCTGGAAGCATGAAAATCACTTTAAACATGCTAATTTTAGCTCTAACACTGATGATCCACCTACAAATGTGAACTGACGTTCAAAAATAAAACATTTGAAAACGGACCATTTTCCACATTTCTGAAGCATGACGTAATGGGGGGGTGTTATCTCTTTTGTCGAAAATCAGCCGTTTTTGCTCGAACATTAAATGCCTCCAAATGGTATTTAATTAACTTCCCGAGCCCCTGGAAGCATGAAAATCACTTTAAACATGCTAATTTTAGCTCTAACACTGATGATCCACCTACAAATGTGAACTGACGTTCAAAAATAAAACATTAGAAAACGGACCATTTTCCACATTTCTGAAGCATGACGTAATGGGGGGGTGTTATCTCTTTTGTCGAAAATCAGCCGTTTTTGCTCGAACATTAAATGCCTCCAAATGGTATTTAGTTAACTTCCCGAGCCCCTGGAAGCATGAAAATCACTTTAAACATGCTAATTTTAGCTCTAACACTGATGATCCACCTACAAATGTGAACTGACGTTCAAAAATAAAACATTTGAAAACGGACCATTTTCCACATTTCTGAAGCATGACGTAATGGGGGGGTGTTATCTCTTTTGTCGAAAATCAGCCGTTTTTGCTCGAACATTAAATGCCTCCAAATGGTATTTAATTAACTTCCCGGGGTGAAGAAACCCTTTTTGAGAACTCAGAGTGAGTAAATTGGCCATTTTCATGCACTTTTAACCATTCCATAAATCTTGTGTTTTGGGCCCCTGGAAGCATGAAAATCACTTTAAACATACTAATTTTAGCTCTAACACTGATGATCCACCTACAAATGTGAACTGACGTTCAAAAATAAAACATTTGAAAACGGACCATTTTCCACATTTCTGAAGCATGACGTAATGGGGGGGTGTTATCTCTTTTGTCGAAAATCAGCCGTTTTTGCTCGAACATTAAATGCCTCCAAATGGTATTTAATTAACTTCCCGGGGTGAAGAAACCCTTTTTGAGAACTCAGAGTGAGTAAATTGGCCATTTTCATGCACTTTTAACCATTCCATAAATCTTGTCTTTTGGGCCCCTGGAAGCATGAAAATCACTTTAAACATGCTAATTTTAGCTCTAACACTGATGATCCACCTACAAATGTGAACTGACGTTCAAAAATAAAACATTTGAAAACGGACCATTTTCCACATTTCTGAAGCATGACGTAATGGGGGGGTGTTATCTCTTTTGTCGAAAATCAGCCGTTTTTGCTCGAACATTAAATGCCTCCAAATGGTATTTAATTAACTTCCCGGGGTGAAGAAACCCTTTTTGAGAACTCAGAGTGAGTAAATTGGCCATTTTCATGCACTTTTAACCATTCCATAAATCTTGTGTTTTGGGCCCCTGGAAGCATGAAAATCACTTTAAACATGCTAATTTTAGCTCTAACACTGATGATCCACCTACAAATGTGAACTGACGTTCAAAAATAAAACATTTGAAAACGGACCATTTTCCACATTTCTGAAGCATGACGTAATGGGGGGGTGTTATCTCTTTTGTCGAAAATCAGCCGTTTTTGCTCGAACATTAAATGCCTCCAAATGGTATTTAATTAACTTCCCGAGCCCCTGGAAGCATGAAAATCACTTTAAACATGCTAATTTTAGCTCTAACACTGATGATCCACCTACAAATGTGAACTGACGTTCAAAAATAAAACATTTGAAAACGGACCATTTTCCACATTTCTGAAGCATGACGTAATGGGGGGGTGTTATCTCTTTTGTCGAAAATCAGCCGTTTTTGCTCGAACATTAAATGCCTCCAAATGGTATTTAATTAACTTCCCGGGGTGAAGAAACCCTTTTTGAGAACTCAGAGTGAGTAAATTGGCCATTTTCATGCACTTTTAACCATTCCATAAATCTTGTGTTTTGGGCCCCTGGAAGCATGAAAATCACTTTAAACATGCTAATTTTAGCTCTAACACTGATGATCCACCTACAAATGTGAACTGACGTTCAAAAATAAAACATTTGAAAATGGACCATTTTCCACATTTCTGAAGCATGACGTAATGGGGGGGTGTTATCTCTTTTGTCGAAAATCAGCCGTTTTTGCTCGAACATTAAATGCCTCCAAATGGTATTTAATTAACTTCCCGAGCCCCTGGAAGCATGAAAATCACTTTAAACATGCTAATTTTAGCTCTAACACTGATGATCCACCTACAAATGTGAACTGACGTTCAAAAATAAAACATTTGAAAATGGACCATTTTCCACATTTCTGAAGCATGACGTAATGGGGGGGTGTTATCTCTTTTGTCGAAAATCAGCCGTTTTTGCTCGAACATTAAATGCCTCCAAATGGTATTTAATTAACTTCCCGAGCCCCTGGAAGCATGAAAATCACTTTAAACATGCTAATTTTAGCTCTAACACTGATGATCCACCTACAAATGTGAACTGACGTTCAAAAATAAAACATTTGAAAACGGACCATTTTCCACATTTCTGAAGCATGACGTAATGGGGGGGTGTTATCTCTTTTGTCGAAAATCAGCCGTTTTTGCTCGAACATTAAATGCCTCCAAATGGTATTTAATTATCTTCCCGAGCCCCTGGAATCATGAAAATCACTTTAAACATGCTAATTTTAGCTCTAACACTGATGATCCACCTACAAATGTGAACTGACGTTCAAAAATAAAACATTTGAAAACGGACCATTTTCCACATTTCTGAAGCATGACGTAATGGGGGGGTGTTATCTCTTTTGTCGAAAATCAGCCGTTTTTGCTCGAACATTAAATGCCTCCAAATGGTATTTAATTAACTTCCCGGGGTGAAGAAACCCTTTTTGAGAACTCAGAGTGAGTAAATTGGCCATTTTCATGCACTTTTAACCATTCCATAAATCTTGTGTTTTGGGCCCCTGGAAGCATGAAAATCACTTTAAACATGCTAATTTTAGCTCTAACACTGATGATCCACCTACAAATGTGAACTGACGTTCAAAAATAAAACATTTGAAAACGGACCATTTTCCACATTTCTGAAGCATGACGTAATGGGGGGGTGTTATCTCTTTTGTCGAAAATCAGCCGTTTTTGCTCGAACATTAAATGCCTCCAAATGGTATTTAATTAACTTCCCGAGCCCCTGGAAGCATGAAAATCACTTTAAACATGCTAATTTTAGCTCTAACACTGATGATCCACCTACAAATGTGAACTGACGTTCAAAAATAAAACATTTGAAAACGGACCATTTTCCACATTTCTGAAGCATGACGTAATGGGGGGGTGTTATCTCTTTTGTCGAAAATCAGCCGTTTTTGCTCGAACATTAAATGCCTCCAAATGGTATTTAATTAACTTCCCGGGGTGAAGAAACCCTTTTTGAGAACTCAGAGTGAGTAAATTGGCCATTTTCATGCACTTTTAACCATTCCATAAATCTTGTGTTTTGGGCCCCTGGAAGCATGAAAATCACTTTAAACATGCTAATTTTAGCTCTAACACTGATGATCCACCTACAAATGTGAACTGACGTTCAAAAATAAAACATTTGAAAACGGACCATTTTCCACATTTCTGAAGCATGACGTAATGGGGGGGTGTTATCTCTTTTGTCGAAAATCAGCCGTTTTTGCTCGAACATTAAATGCCTCCAAATGGTATTTAATTAACTTCCCGAGCCCCTGGAAGCATGAAAATCACTTTAAACATGCTAATTTTAGCTCTAACACTGATGATCCACCTACAAATGTGAACTGACGTTCAAAAATAAAACATTTGAAAACAGACCATTTTCCACATTTCTGAAGCATGACGTAATGGGGGGGTGTTATCTCTTTTGTCGAAAATCAGCCGTTTTTGCTCGAACATTAAATGCCTCCAAATGGTATTTAATTAACTTCCCGAGCCCCTGGAAGCATGAAAATCACTTTAAACATGCTAATTTTAGCTCTAACACTGATGATCCACCTACAAATGTGAACTGACGTTCAAAAATAAAACATTTGAAAACGGACCATTTCCCACATTTCTGAAGCATGACGTAATGGGGGGGTGTTATCTCTTTTGTCGAAAATCAGCCGTTTTTGCTCGAACATTAAATGCCTCCAAATGGTATTTAATTAACTTCCCGAGCCCCTGGAAGCATGAAAATCACTTTAAACATGCTAATTTTAGCTCTAACACTGATGATCCACCTACAAATGTGAACTGACGTTCAAAAATAAAACATTTGAAAACGGACCATTTTCCACATTTCTGAAGCATGACGTAATGGGGGGGTGTTATCTCTTTTGTCGAAAATCAGCCGTTTTTGCTCGAACATTAAATGCCTCCAAATGGTATTTAATTAACTTCCCGAGCCCCTGGAAGCATGAAAATCACTTTAAACATGCTAATTTTAGCTCTAACACTGATGATCCACCTACAAATGTGAACTGACGTTCAAAAATAAAACATTTGAAAACGGACCATTTTCCACATTTCTGAAGCATGACGTAATGGGGGGGTGTTATCTCTTTTGTCGAAAATCAGCCGTTTTTGCTCGAACATTAAATGCCTCCAAATGGTATTTAATTAACTTCCCGAGCCCCTGGAAGCATGAAAATCACTTTAAACATGCTAATTTTAGCTCTAACACTGATGATCCACCTACAAATGTGAACTGACGTTCAAAAATAAAACATTTGAAAACGGACCATTTTCCACATTTCTGAAGCATGACGTAATGGGGGGTGTTATCTCTTTTGTCGAAAATCAGCCGTTTTTGCTCGAACATTAAATGCCTCCAAATGGTATTTAATTAACTTCCCGGGGTGAAGAAACCCTTTTTAAGAACTCAGAGTGAGTAAATTGGCCATTTTCATGCACTTTTAACCATTCCATAAATCTTGTGTTTTGGGCCCCTGGAAGCATGAAAATCACTTTAAACATGCTAATTTTAGCTCTAACACTGATGATCCACCTACAAATGTGAACTGACGTTCAAAAATAAAACATTTGAAAACGGACCATTTTCCACATTTCTGAAGCATGACGTAATGGGGGGGTGTTATCTCTTTTGTCGAAAATCAGCCGTTTTTGCTCGAACATTAAATGCCTCCAAATGGTATTTAATTAACTTGCCGAGCCCCTGGAAGCATGAAAATCACTTTAAACATGCAAATTTTAGCTCTAACACTGATGATCCACCTACAAATGTGAACTGACGTTCAAAAATAAAACATTTGAAAACGGACCATTTTCCACATTTCTGAAGCATGACGTAATGGGGGGGTGTTATCTCTTTTGTCGAAAATCAGCCGTTTTTGCTCGAACATTAAATGCCTCCAAATGGTATTTAATTAACTTCCCGGGGTGAAGAAACCCTTTTTGAGAACTCGGAGTGAGTAAATTGGCCATTTTCATGCACTTTTAACCATTCCATAAATCTTGTGTTTTGGGCCCCTGGAAGCATGAAAATCACTTTAAACATGCTAATTTTAGCTCTAACACTGATGATCCACCTACAAATGTGAACTGACGTTCAAAAATAAAACATTTGAAAACGGACCATTTTCCACATTTCTGAAGCATGACGTAATGGGGGGGTGTTATCTCTTTTGTCGAAAATCAGCCGTTTTTGCTCGAACATTAAATGCCTCCAAATGGTATTTAATTAACTTCCCGAGCCCCTGGAAGCATGAAAATCACTTTAAACATGCTAATTTTAGCTCTAACACTGATGATCCACCTACAAATGTGAACTGACGTTCAAAAATAAAACATTTGAAAACGGACCATTTTCCACATTTCTGAAGCATGACGTAATGGGGGGGTGTTATCTCTTTTGTCGAAAATCAGCCGTTTTTGCTCGAACATTAAATGCCTCCAAATGGTATTTAATTAACTTCCCGAGCCCCTGGAAGCATGAAAATCACTTTAAACATGCTAATTTTAGCTCTAACACTGATGATCCACCTACAAATGTGAACTGACGTTCAAAAATAAAACATTTGAAAACGGACCATTTTCCACATTTCTGAAGCATGACGTAATGGGGGGGTGTTATCTCTTTTGTCGAAAATCAGCCGTTTTTGCTCGAACATTAAATGCCTCCAAATGGTATTTAATTAACTTCCCGAGCCCCTGGAAGCATGAAAATCACTTTAAACATGCTAATTTTAGCTCTAACACTGATGATCCACCTACAAATGTGAACTGACGTTCAAAAATAAAACATTTGAAAACGGACCATTTTCCACATTTCTGAAGCATGACGTAATGGGGGGGTGTTATCTCTTTTGTCGAAAATCAGCCGTTTTTGCTCGAACATTAAATGCCTCCAAATGGTATTTAATTAACTTCCCGAGCCCCTGGAAGCATGAAAATCACTTTAAACATGCTAATTTTAGCTCTAACACTGATGATCCACCTACAAATGTGAACTGACGTTCAAAAATAAAACATTTGAAAACGGACCATTTTCCACATTTCTGAAGCATGACGTAATGGGGGGGTGTTATCTCTTTTGTCGAAAATCAGCCGTTTTTGCTCGAACATTAAATGCCTCCAAATGGTATTTAGTTAACTTCCCGAGCCCCTGGAAGCATGAAAATCACTTTAAACATGCTAATTTTAGCTCTAACACTGATGATCCACCTACAAATGTGAACTGACGTTCAAAAATAAAACATTTGAAAACGGACCATTTTCCACATTTCTGAAGCATGACGTAATGGGGGGGTGTTATCTCTTTTGTCGAAAATCAGCCGTTTTTGCTCGAACATTAAATGCCTCCAAATGGTATTTAATTAACTTCCCGGGGTGAAGAAACCCTTTTTGAGAACTCAGAGTGAGTAAATTGGCCATTTTCATGCACTTTTAACCATTCCATAAATCTTGTGTTTTGGGCCCCTGGAAGCATGAAAATCACTTTAAACATACTAATTTTAGCTCTAACACTGATGATCCACCTACAAATGTGAACTGACGTTCAAAAATAAAACATTTGAAAACGGACCATTTTCCACATTTCTGAAGCATGACGTAATGGGGGGGTGTTATCTCTTTTGTCGAAAATCAGCCGTTTTTGCTCGAACATTAAATGCCTCCAAATGGTATTTAATTAACTTCCCGGGGTGAAGAAACCCTTTTTGAGAACTCAGAGTGAGTAAATTGGCCATTTTCATGCACTTTTAACCATTCCATAAATCTTGTCTTTTGGGCCCCTGGAAGCATGAAAATCACTTTAAACATGCTAATTTTAGCTCTAACACTGATGATCCACCTACAAATGTGAACTGACGTTCAAAAATAAAACATTTGAAAACGGACCATTTTCCACATTTCTGAAGCATGACGTAATGGGGGGGTGTTATCTCTTTTGTCGAAAATCAGCCGTTTTTGCTCGAACATTAAATGCCTCCAAATGGTATTTAATTAACTTCCCGGGGTGAAGAAACCCTTTTTGAGAACTCAGAGTGAGTAAATTGGCCATTTTCATGCACTTTTAACCATTCCATAAATCTTGTGTTTTGGGCCCCTGGAAGCATGAAAATCACTTTAAACATGCTAATTTTAGCTCTAACACTGATGATCCACCTACAAATGTGAACTGACGTTCAAAAATAAAACATTTGAAAACGGACCATTTTCCACATTTCTGAAGCATGACGTAATGGGGGGGTGTTATCTCTTTTGTCGAAAATCAGCCGTTTTTGCTCGAACATTAAATGCCTCCAAATGGTATTTAATTAACTTCCCGAGCCCCTGGAAGCATGAAAATCACTTTAAACATGCTAATTTTAGCTCTAACACTGATGATCCACCTACAAATGTGAACTGACGTTCAAAAATAAAACATTTGAAAACGGACCATTTTCCACATTTCTGAAGCATGACGTAATGGGGGGGTGTTATCTCTTTTGTCGAAAATCAGCCGTTTTTGCTCGAACATTAAATGCCTCCAAATGGTATTTAATTAACTTCCCGGGGTGAAGAAACCCTTTTTGAGAACTCAGAGTGAGTAAATTGGCCATTTTCATGCACTTTTAACCATTCCATAAATCTTGTGTTTTGGGCCCCTGGAAGCATGAAAATCACTTTAAACATGCTAATTTTAGCTCTAACACTGATGATCCACCTACAAATGTGAACTGACGTTCAAAAATAAAACATTTGAAAACGGACCATTTTCCACATTTCTGAAGCATGACGTAATGGGGGGGTGTTATCTCTTTTGTCGAAAATCAGCCGTTTTTGCTCGAACATTAAATGCCTCCAAATGGTATTTAATTAACTTCCCGAGCCCCTGGAAGCATGAAAATCACTTTAAACATGCTAATTTTAGCTCTAACACTGATGATCCACCTACAAATGTGAACTGACGTTCAAAAATAAAACATTTGAAAATGGACCATTTTCCACATTTCTGAAGCATGACGTAATGGGGGGGTGTTATCTCTTTTGTCGAAAATCAGCCGTTTTTGCTCGAACATTAAATGCCTCCAAATGGTATTTAATTAACTTCCCGAGCCCCTGGAAGCATGAAAATCACTTTAAACATGCTAATTTTAGCTCTAACACTGATGATCCACCTACAAATGTGAACTGACGTTCAAAAATAAAACATTTGAAAACGGACCATTTTCCACATTTCTGAAGCATGACGTAATGGGGGGGTGTTATCTCTTTTGTCGAAAATCAGCCGTTTTTGCTCGAACATTAAATGCCTCCAAATGGTATTTAATTATCTTCCCGAGCCCCTGGAATCATGAAAATCACTTTAAACATGCTAATTTTAGCTCTAACACTGATGATCCACCTACAAATGTGAACTGACGTTCAAAAATAAAACATTTGAAAACGGACCATTTTCCACATTTCTGAAGCATGACAGAATGGGGGGGTGTTATCTCTTTTGTCGAAAATCAGCCGTTTTTGCTCGAACATTAAATGCCTCCAAATGGTATTTAATTAACTTCCCGGGGTGAAGAAACCCTTTTTGAGAACTCAGAGTGAGTAAATTGGCCATTTTCATGCACTTTTAACCATTCCATAAATCTTGTGTTTTGGGCCCCTGGAAGCATGAAAATCACTTTAAACATGCTAATTTTAGCTCTAACACTGATGATCCACCTACAAATGTGAACTGACGTTCAAAAATAAAACATTTGAAAACGGACCATTTTCCACATTTCTGAAGCATGACGTAATGGGGGGGTGTTATCTCTTTTGTCGAAAATCAGCCGTTTTTGCTCGAACATTAAATGCCTCCAAATGGTATTTAATTAACTTCCCGAGCCCCTGGAAGCATGAAAATCACTTTAAACATGCTAATTTTAGCTCTAACACTGATGATCCACCTACAAATGTGAACTGACGTTCAAAAATAAAACATTTGAAAACGGACCATTTTCCACATTTCTGAAGCATGACGTAATGGGGGGGTGTTATCTCTTTTGTCGAAAATCAGCCGTTTTTGCTCGAACATTAAATGCCTCCAAATGGTATTTAATTAACTTCCCGGGGTGAAGAAACCCTTTTTGAGAACTCAGAGTGAGTAAATTGGCCATTTTCATGCACTTTTAACCATTCCATAAATCTTGTGTTTTGGGCCCCTGGAAGCATGAAAATCACTTTAAACATGCTAATTTTAGCTCTAACACTGATGATCCACCTACAAATGTGAACTGACGTTCAAAAATAAAACATTTGAAAACGGACCATTTTCCACATTTCTGAAGCATGACGTAATGGGGGGGTGTTATCTCTTTTGTCGAAAATCAGCCGTTTTTGCTCGAACATTAAATGCCTCCAAATGGTATTTAATTAACTTCCCGAGCCCCTGGAAGCATGAAAATCACTTTAAACATGCTAATTTTAGCTCTAACACTGATGATCCACCTACAAATGTGAACTGACGTTCAAAAATAAAACATTTGAAAACAGACCATTTTCCACATTTCTGAAGCATGACGTAATGGGGGGGTGTTATCTCTTTTGTCGAAAATCAGCCGTTTTTGCTCGAACATTAAATGCCTCCAAATGGTATTTAATTAACTTCCCGAGCCCCTGGAAGCATGAAAATCACTTTAAACATGCTAATTTTAGCTCTAACACTGATGATCCACCTACAAATGTGAACTGACGTTCAAAAATAAAACATTTGAAAACGGACCATTTTCCACATTTCTGAAGCATGACGTAATGGGGGGGTGTTATCTCTTTTGTCGAAAATCAGCCGTTTTTGCTCGAACATTAAATGCCTCCAAATGGTATTTAATTAACTTCCCGAGCCCCTGGAAGCATGAAAATCACTTTAAACATGCTAATTTTAGCTCTAACACTGATGATCCACCTACAAATGTGAACTGACGTTCAAAAATAAAACATTTGAAAACGGACCATTTTCCACATTTCTGAAGCATGACGTAATGGGGGGGTGTTATCTCTTTTGTCGAAAATCAGCCGTTTTTGCTCGAACATTAAATGCCTCCAAATGGTATTTAATTAACTTCCCGAGCCCCTGGAAGCATGAAAATCACTTTAAACATGCTAATTTTAGCTCTAACACTGATGATCCACCTACAAATGTGAACTGACGTTCAAAAATAAAACATTTGAAAACGGACCATTTTCCACATTTCTGAAGCATGACGTAATGGGGGGGTGTTATCTCTTTTGTCGAAAATCAGCCGTTTTTGCTCGAACATTAAATGCCTCCAAATGGTATTTAATTAACTTCCCGAGCCCCTGGAAGCATGAAAATCACTTTAAACATGCTAATTTTAGCTCTAACACTGATGATCCACCTACAAATGTGAACTGACGTTCAAAAATAAAACATTTGAAAACGGACCATTTTCCACATTTCTGAAGCATGACGTAATGGGGGGTGTTATCTCTTTTGTCGAAAATCAGCCGTTTTTGCTCGAACATTAAATGCCTCCAAATGGTATTTAATTAACTTCCCGGGGTGAAGAAACCCTTTTTGAGAACTCAGAGTGAGTAAATTGGCCATTTTCATGCACTTTTAACCATTCCATAAATCTTGTGTTTTGGGCCCCTGGAAGCATGAAAATCACTTTAAACATGCTAATTTTAGCTCTAACACTGATGATCCACCTACAAATGTGAACTGACGTTCAAAAATAAAACATTTGAAAACGGACCATTTTCCACATTTCTGAAGCATGACGTAATGGGGGGGTGTTATCTCTTTTGTCGAAAATCAGCCGTTTTTGCTCGAACATTAAATGCCTCCAAATGGTATTTAATTAACTTCCCGGGGTGAAGAAACCCTTTTTGAGAACTCAGAGTGAGTAAATTGGCCATTTTCATGCACTTTTAACCATTCCATAAATCTTGTGTTTTGGGCGCCTGGAAGCATGAAAATCACTTTAAACATGCTAATTTTAGCTCTAACACTGATGATCCACCTACAAATGTGAACTGACGTTCAAAAATAAAACATTTGAAAACGGACCATTTTCCACATTTCTGAAGCATGACGTAATGGGGGGGTGTTATCTCTTTTGTCGAAAATCAGCCGTTTTTGCTCGAACATTAAATGCCTCCAAATGGTATTTAATTAACTTCCCGAGCCCCTGGAAGCATGAAAATCACTTTAAACATGCTAATTTTAGCTCTAACACTGATGATCCACCTACAAATGTGAACTGACGTTCAAAAATAAAACATTTGAAAACGGACCATTTTCCACATTTCTGAAGCATGACGTAATGGGGGGGTGTTATCTCTTTTGTCGAAAATCAGCCGTTTTTGCTCGAACATTAAATGCCTCCAAATGGTATTTAATTAACTTCCCGAGCCCCTGGAAG
Organism: Lissotriton vulgaris; assembly: GCF_964263255.1. Lineage (NCBI taxonomy): Eukaryota > Metazoa > Chordata > Amphibia > Caudata > Salamandridae > Lissotriton > Lissotriton vulgaris. Next base: position 11,479 of record NW_028250872.1, on the reverse strand, counting down.
CATGAAAATCACTTTAAACATGCTAATTTTAGCTCTAACACTGATGATCCACCTACAAATGTGAACTGACGTTCAAAAATAAAACATTTGAAAACGGACCATTTTCCACATTTCTGAAGCATGACGTAATGGGGGGGTGTTATCTCTTTTGTCGAAAATCAGCCGTTTTTGCTCGAACATTAAATGCCTCCAAATGGTATTTAATTAACTTCCCGAGCCCCTGGAAGCATGAAAATCACTTTAAACATGCTAATTTTAGCTCTAACACTGATGATCCACCTACAAATGTGAACTGACGTTCAAAAATAAAACATTTGAAAACGGACCATTTTCCACATTTCTGAAGCATGACGTAATGGGGGGGTGTTATCTCTTTTGTCGAAAATCAGCCGTTTTTGCTCAAACATTAAATGCCTCCAAATGGTATTTAATTAACTTCCCGAGCCCCTGGAAGCATGAAAATCACTTTAAACATGCTAATTTTAGCTCTAACACTGATGATCCACCTACAAATGTGAACTGACGTTCAAAAATAAAACATTTGAAAACGGACCATTTTCCACATTTCTGAAGTATGACGTAATGGGGGGGTGTTATCTCTTTTGTCGAAAATCAGCCGTTTTTGCTCGAACATTAAATGCCTCCAAATGGTATTTAATTAACTTCCCGGGGTGAAGAAACCCTTTTTGAGAACTCAGAGTGAGTAAATTGGCCATTTTCATGCACTTTTAACCATTCCATAAATCTTGTGTTTTGGGCCCCTGGAAGCATGAAAATCACTTTAAACATGCTAATTTTAGCTCTAACACTGATGATCCACCTACAAATGTGAACTGACGTTCAAAAATAAAACATTTGAAAACGGACCATTTTCCACATTTCTGAAGCATGACGTAATGGGGGGGTGTTATCTCTTTTGTCGAAAATCAGCCGTTTTTGCTCGAACATTAAATGCCTCCAAATGGTATTTAATTAACTTCCCGAGCCCCTGGAAGCATGAAAATCACTTTAAACATGCTAATTTTAGCTCTAACACTGATGATCCACCTACAAATGTGAACTGACGTTCAAAAATAAAACATTTGAAAACGGACCATTTTCCACATTTCTGAAGCATGACGTAATGGGGGGGTGTTATCTCTTTTGTCGAAAATCAGCCGTTTTTGCTCGAACATTAAATGCCTCCAAATGGTATTTAATTAACTTCCCGAGCCCCTGGAAGCATGAAAATCACTTTAAACATGCTAATTTTAGCTCTAACACTGATGATCCACCTACAAATGTGAACTGACGTTCAAAAATAAAACATTTGAAAACTGACCATTTTCCACATTTCTGAAGCATGACGTAATGGGGGGGTGTTATCTCTTTTGTCGAAAATCAGCCGTTTTTGCTCGAACATTAAATGCCTCCAAATGGTATTTAATTAACTTCCCGAGCCCCTGGAAGCATGAAAATCACTTTAAACATGCTAATTTTAGCTCTAACACTGATGATCCACCTACAAATGTGAACTGACGTTCAAAAATAAAACATTTGAAAACGGACCATTTTCCACATTTCTGAAGCATGACGTAATGGGGGGGTGTTATCTCTTTTGTCGAAAATCAGCAGTTTTTGCTCGAACATTAAATGCCTCCAAATGGTATTTAATTAACTTCCCGAGCCCCTGGAAGCATGAAAATCACTTTAAACATGCTAATTTTAGCTCTAACACTGATGATCCACCTACAAATGTGAACTGACGTTCAAAAATAAAACATTTGAAAACGGACCATTTTCCACATTTCTGAAGCATGACGTAATGGGGGGGTGTTATCTCTTTTGTCGAAAATCAGCCGTTTTTGCTCGAACATTAAATGCCTCCAAATGGTATTTAATTAACTTCCCGGGGTGAAGAAACCCTTTTTGAGAACTCAGAGTGAGTAAATTGGCCATTTTCATGCACTTTTAACCATTCCATAAATCTTGTGTTTTGGGCCCCTGGAAGCATGAAAATCACTTTAAACATGCTAATTTTAGCTCTAACACTGATGATCCACCTACAAATGTGAACTGACGTTCAAAAATAAAACATTTGAAAACGGACCATTTTCCACATTTCTGAAGCATGACGTAATGGGGGGGTGTTATCTCTTTTGTCGAAAATCAGCCGCTTTTGCTCGAACATTAAATGCCTCCAAATGGTATTTAATTAACTTCCCGGGGTGAAGAAACCCTTTTTGAGAACTCAGAGTGAGTAAATTGGCCATTTTCATGCACTTTTAACCATTCCATAAATCTTGTGTTTTGGGCCCCTGGAAGCATGAAAATCACTTTAAACATGCTAATTTTAGCTCTAACACTGATGATCCACCTACAAATGTGAACTGACGTTCAAAAATAAAACATTTGAAAACGGACCATTTTCCACATTTCTGAAGCATGACGTAATGGGGGGGTGTTATCTCTTTTGTCGAAAATCAGCCGTTTTTGCTCGAACATTAAATGCCTCCAAATGGTATTTAATTAACTTCCCGGGGTGAAGAAACCCTTTTTGAGAACTCAGAGTGAGTAAATTGGCCATTTTCATGCACTTTTAACCATTCCATAAATCTTGTGTTTTGGGCCCCTGGAAGCATGAAAATCACTTTAAACATGCTAATTTTAGCTCTAACACTGATGATCCACCTACAAATGTGAACTGACGTTCAAAAATAAAACATTTGAAAACGGACCATTTTCCACATTTCTGAAGCATGACGTAATGGGGGGGTGTTATCTCTTTTGTCGAAAATCAGCCGTTTTTGCTCGAACATTAAATGCCTCCAAATGGTATTTAATTAACTTCCCGAGCCCCTGGAAGCATGAAAATCACTTTAAACATGCTAATTTTAGCTCTAACACTGATGATCCACCTACAAATGTGAACTGACGTTCAAAAATAAAACATTTGAAAACGGACCATTTTCCACATTTCTGAAGCATGACGTAATGGGGGGGTGTTATCTCTTTTGTCGAAAATCAGCCGTTTTTGCTCGAACATTAAATGCCTCCAAATGGTATTTAATTAACTTCCCGGGGTGAAGAAACCCTTTTTGAGAACTCAGAGTGAGTAAATTGGCCATTTTCATGCACTTTTAACCATTCCATAAATCTTGTGTTTTGGGCCCCTGGAAGCATGAAAATCACTTTAAACATGCTAATTTTAGCTCTAACACTGATGATCCACCTACAAATGTGAACTGACGTTCAAAAATAAAACATTTGAAAACGGACCATTTTCCACATTTCTGAAGCATGACGTAATGGGGGGGTGTTATCTCTTTTGTCGAAAATCAGCCGTTTTTGCTCGAACATTAAATGCCTCCAAATGGTATTTAATTAACTTCCCGAGCCCCTGGAAGCATGAAAATCACTTTAAACATGCTAATTTTAGCTCTAACACTGATGATCCACCTACAAATGTGAACTGACGTTCAAAAATAAAACATTTGAAAACGGACCATTTTCCACATTTCTGAAGCATGACGTAATGGGGGGGTGTTATCTCTTTTGTCGAAAATCAGCCGTTTTTGCTCGAACATTAAATGCCTCCAAATGGTATTTAATTAACTTCCCGAGCCCCTGGAAGCATGAAAATCACTTTAAACATGCTAATTTTAGCTCTAACACTGATGATCCACCTACAAATGTGAACTGACGTTCAAAAATAAAACATTTGAAAACGGACCATTTTCCACATTTCTGAAGCATGACGTAATGGGGGGGTGTTATCTCTTTTGTCGAAAATCAGCCGTTTTTGCTCGAACATTAAATGCCTCCAAATGGTATTTAATTAACTTCCCGAGCCCCTGGAAGCATGAAAATCACTTTAAACATGCTAATTTTAGCTCTAACACTGATGATCCACCTACAAATGTGAACTGACGTTCAAAAATAAAACATTTGAAAACGGACCATTTTCCACATTTCTGAAGCATGACGTAATGGGGGGGTGTTATCTCTTTTGTCGAAAATCAGCCGTTTTTGCTCGAACATTAAATGCCTCCAAATGGTATTTAATTAACTTCCCGGGGTGAAGAAACCCTTTTTGAGAACTCAGAGTGAGTAAATTGGCCATTTTCATGCACTTTTAACCATTCCATAAATCTTGTGTTTTGGGCCCCTGGAAGCATGAAAATCACTTTAAACATGCTAATTTTAGCTCTAACACTGATGATCCACCTACAAATGTGAACTGACGTTCAAAAATAAAACATTTGAAAACGGACCATTTTCCACATTTCTGAAGCATGACGTAATGGGGGGGGTGTTATCTCTTTTGTCGAAAATCAGCCGTTTTTGCTCGAACATTAAATGCCTCCAAATGGTATTTAATTAACTTCCCGGGGTGAAGAAACCCTTTTTGAGAACTCAGAGTGAGTAAATTGGCCATTTTCATGCACTTTTAACCATTCCATAAATCTTGTGTTTTGGGCCCCTGGAAGCATGAAAATCACTTTAAACATGCTAATTTTAGCTCTAACACTGATGATCCACCTACAAATGTGAACTGACGTTCAAAAATAAAACATTTGAAAACGGACCATTTTCCACATTTCTGAAGCATGACGTAATGGGGGGGTGTTATCTCTTTTGTCGAAAATCAGCCGTTTTTGCTCGAACATTAAATGCCTCCAAATGGTATTTAATTAACTTCCCGGGGTGAAGAAACCCTTTTTGAGAACTCAGAGTGAGTAAATTGGCCATTTTCATGCACTTTTAACCATTCCATAAATCTTGTGTTTTGGGCCCCTGGAAGCATGAAAATCACTTTAAACATGCTAATTTTAGCTCTAACACTGATGATCCACCTACAAATGTGAACTGACGTTCAAAAATAAAACATTTGAAAACGGACCATTTTCCACATTTCTGAAGCATGACGTAATGGGGGGGTGTTATCTCTTTTGTCGAAAATCAGCCGTTTTTGCTCGAACATTAAATGCCTCCAAATGGTATTTAATTAACTTCCCGAGCCCCTGGAAGCATGAAAATCACTTTAAACATGCTAATTTTAGCTCTAACACTGATGATCCACCTACAAATGTGAACTGACGTTCAAAAATAAAACATTTGAAAACGGACCATTTTCCACATTTCTGAAGCATGACGTAATGGGGGGGTGTTATCTCTTTTGTCGAAAATCAGCCGTTTTTGCTCGAACATTAAATGCCTCCAAATGGTATTTAATTAACTTCCCGGGGTGAAGAAACCCTTTTTGAGAACTCAGAGTGAGTAAATTGGCCATTTTCATGCACTTTTAACCATTCCATAAATCTTGTGTTTTGGGCCCCTGGAAGCATGAAAATCACTTTAAACATGCTAATTTTAGCTCTAACACTGATGATCCACCTACAAATGTGAACTGACGTTCAAAAATAAAACATTTGAAAACGGACCATTTTCCACATTTCTGAAGCATGACGTAATGGGGGGGTGTTATCTCTTTTGTCGAAAATCAGCCGTTTTTGCTCGAACATTAAATGCCTCCAAATGGTATTTAATTAACTTCCCGGGGTGAAGAAACCCTTTTTGAGAACTCAGAGTGAGTAAATTGCCATTTTCATGCACTTTTAACCATTCCATAAATCTTGTGTTTTGGGCCCCTGGAAGCATGAAAATCACTTTAAACATGCTAATTTTAGCTCTAACACTGATGATCCACCTACAAATGTGAACTGACGTTCAAAAATAAAACATTTGAAAACTGACCATTTTCCACATTTCTGAAGCATGACGTAATGGGGGGGTGTTATCTCTTTTGTCGAAAATCAGCCGTTTTTGCTCGAACATTAAATGCCTCCAAATGGTATTTAATTAACTTCCCGGGGTGAAGAAACCCTTTTTGAGAACTCAGAGTGAGTAAATTGGCCATTTTCATGCACTTTTAACCATTCCATAAATCTTGTGTTTTGGGCCCCTGGAAGCATGAAAATCACTTTAAACATGCTAATTTTAGCTCTAACACTGATGATCCACCTACAAATGTGAACTGACGTTCAAAAATAAAACATTTGAAAACGGACCATTTTCCACATTTCTGAAGCATGACGTAATGGGGGGGTGTTATCTCTTTTGTCGAAAATCAGCCGTTTTTGCTCGAACATTAAATGCCTCCAAATGGTATTTAATTAACTTCCCGAGCCCCTGGAAGCATGAAAATCACTTTAAACATGCTAATTTTAGCTCTAACACTGATGATCCACCTACAAATGTGAACTGACGTTCAAAAATAAAACATTTGAAAACGGACCATTTTCCACATTTCTGAAGCATGACGTAATGGGGGGGTGTTATCTCTTTTGTCGAAAATCAGCCGTTTTTGCTCGAACATTAAATGCCTCCAAATGGTATTTAATTAACTTCCCGAGCCCCTGGAAGCATGAAAATCACTTTAAACATGCTAATTTTAGCTCTAACACTGATGATCCACCTACAAATGTGAACTGACGTTCAAAAATAAAACATTTGAAAACGGACCATTTTCCACATTTCTGAAGCATGACGTAATGGGGGGGTGTTATCTCTTTTGTCGAAAATCAGCCGTTTTTGCTCGAACATTAAATGCCTCCAAATGGTATTTAATTAACTTCCCGGGGTGAAGAAACCCTTTTTGAGAACTCAGAGTGAGTAAATTGGCCATTTTCATGCACTTTTAACCATTCCATAAATCTTGTGTTTTGGCCCCTGGAAGCATGAAAATCACTTTAAACATGCTAATTTTAGCTCTAACACTGATGATCCACCTACAAATGTGAACTGACGTTCAAAAATAAAACATTTGAAAACGGACCATTTTCCACATTTCTGAAGCATGACGTAATGGGGGGGTGTTATCTCTTTTGTCGAAAATCAGCCGTTTTTGCTCGAACATTAAATGCCTCCAAATGGTATTTAATTAACTTCCCGAGCCCCTGGAAGCATGAAAATCACTTTAAACATGCTAATTTTAGCTCTAACACTGATGATCCACCTACAAATGTGAACTGACGTTCAAAAATAAAACATTTGAAAACGGACCATTTTCCACATTTCTGAAGCATGACGTAATGGGGGGGTGTTATCTCTTTTGTCGAAAATCAGCCGTTTTTGCTCGAACATTAAATGCCTCCAAATGGTATTTAATTAACTTCCCGAGCCCCTGGAAGCATGAAAATCACTTTAAACATGCTAATTTTAGCTCTAACACTGATGATCCACCTACAAATGTGAACTGACGTTCAAAAATAAAACATTTGAAAACGGACCATTTTCCACATTTCTGAAGCATGACGTAATGGGGGGGTGTTATCTCTTTTGTCGAAAATCAGCCGTTTTTGCTCGAACATTAAATGCCTCCAAATGGTATTTAATTAACTTCCCGAGCCCCTGGAAGCATGAAAATCACTTTAAACATGCTAATTTTAGCTCTAACACTGATGATCCACCTACAAATGTGAACTGACGTTCAAAAATAAAACATTTGAAAACGGACCATTTTCCACATTTCTGAAGCATGACGTAATGGGGGGGTGTTATCTCTTTTGTCGAAAATCAGCCGTTTTTGCTCGAACATTAAATGCCTCCAAATGGTATTTAATTAACTTCCCGAGCCCCTGGAAGCATGAAAATCACTTTAAACATGCTAATTTTAGCTCTAACACTGATGATCCACCTACAAATGTGAACTGACGTTCAAAAATAAAACATTTGAAAACGGACCATTTTCCACATTTCTGAAGCATGACGTAATGGGGGGGTGTTATCTCTTTTGTCGAAAATCAGCCGTTTTTGCTCGAACATTAAATGCCTCCAAATGGTATTTAATTAACTTCCCGGGGTGAAGAAACCCTTTTTGAGAACTCAGAGTGAGTAAATTGGCCATTTTCATGCACTTTTAACCATTCCATAAATCTTGTGTTTTGGCCCCTGGAAGCATGAAAATCACTTTAAACATGCTAATTTTAGCTCTAACACTGATGATCCACCTACAAATGTGAACTGACGTTCAAAAATAAAACATTTGAAAACGGACCATTTTCCACATTTCTGAAGCATGACGTAATGGGGGGGTGTTATCTCTTTTGTCGAAAATCAGCCGTTTTTGCTCGAACATTAAATGCCTCCAAATGGTATTTAATTAACTTCCCGAGCCCCTGGAAGCATGAAAATCACTTTAAACATGCTAATTTTAGCTCTAACACTGATGATCCACCTACAAATGTGAACTGACGTTCAAAAATAAAACATTTGAAAACGGACCATTTTCCACATTTCTGAAGCATGACGTAATGGGGGGGTGTTATCTCTTTTGTCGAAAATCAGCCGTTTTTGCTCGAACATTAAATGCCTCCAAATGGTATTTAATTAACTTCCCGAGCCCCTGGAAGCATGAAAATCACTTTAAACATGCTAATTTTAGCTCTAACACTGATGATCCACCTACAAATGTGAACTGACGTTCAAAAATAAAACATTTGAAAATGGACCATTTTCCACATTTCTGAAGCATGACGTAATGGGGGGGTGTTATCTCTTTTGTCGAAAATCAGCCGTTTTTGCTCGAACATTAAATGCCTCCAAATGGTATTTAATTAACTTCCCGGGGTGAAGAAACCCTTTTTGAGAACTCAGAGTGAGTAAATTGGCCATTTTCATGCACTTTTAACCATTCCATAAATCTTGTGTTTTGGGCCCCTGGAAGCATGAAAATCACTTTAAACATGCTAAATTTAGCTCTAACACTGATGATCCACCTACAAATGTGAACTGACGTTCAAAAATAAAACATTTGAAAACGGACCATTTTCCACATTTCTGAAGCATGACGTAATGGGGGGGTGTTATCTCTTTTGTCGAAAATCAGCCGTTTTTGCTCGAACATTAAATGCCTCCAAATGGTATTTAATTAACTTCCCGGGGTGAAGAAACCCTTTTTGAGAACTCAGAGTGAGTAAATTGGCCATTTTCATGCACTTTTAACCATTCCATAAATCTTGTGTTTTGGGCCCCTGGAAGCATGAAAATCACTTTAAACATGCTAATTTTAGCTCTAACACTGATGATCCACCTACAAATGTGAACTGACGTTCAAAAATAAAACATTTGAAAACGGACCATTTTCCACATTTCTGAAGCATGACGTAATGGGGGGGTGTTATCTCTTTTGTCGAAAATCAGCCGTTTTTGCTCGAACATTAAATGCCTCCAAATGGTATTTAATTAACTTCCCGGGGTGAAGAAACCCTTTTTGAGAACTCAGAGTGAGTAAATTGGCCATTTTCATGCACTTTTAACCATTCCATAAATCTTGTGTTTTGGGCCCCTGGAAGCATGAAAATCACTTTAAACATGCTAATTTTAGCTCTAACACTGATGATCCACCTACAAATGTGAACTGACGTTCAAAAATAAAACATTTGAAAACGGACCATTTTCCACATTTCTGAAGCATGACGTAATGGGGGGGTGTTATCTCTTTTGTCGAAAATCAGCCGTTTTTGCTCGAACATTAAATGCCTCCAAATGGTATTTAATTAACTTCCCGAGCCCCTGGAAGCATGAAAATCACTTTAAACATGCTAATTTTAGCTCTAACACTGATGATCCACCTACAAATGTGAACTGACGTTCAAAAATAAAACATTTGAAAACGGACCATTTTCCACATTTCTGAAGCATGACGTAATGGGGGGGTGTTATCTCTTTTGTCGAAAATCAGCCGTTTTTGCTCGAACATTAAATGCCTCCAAATGGTATTTAATTAACTTCCCGAGCCCCTGGAAGCATGAAAATCACTTTAAACATGCTAATTTTAGCTCTAACACTGATGATCCACCTACAAATGTGAACTGACGTTCAAAAATAAAACATTTGAAAACGGACCATTTTCCACATTTCTGAAGCATGACGTAATGGGGGGGTGTTATCTCTTTTGTCGAAAATCAGCCGTTTTTGCTCGAACATTAAATGCCTCCAAATGGTATTTAATTAACTTCCCGGGGTGAAGAAACCCTTTTTGAGAACTCAGAGTGAGTAAATTGGCCATTTTCATGCACTTTTAACCATTCCATAAATCTTGTGTTTTGGGCCCCTGGAAGCATGAAAATCACTTTAAACATGCTAATTTTAGCTCTAACACTGATGATCCACCTACAAATGTGAACTGACGTTCAAAAATAAAACATTTGAAAACGGACCATTTTCCACATTTCTGAAGCATGACGTAATGGGGGGGTGTTATCTCTTTTGTCGAAAATCAGCCGTTTTTGCTCGAACATTAAATGCCTCCAAATGGTATTTAATTAACTTCCCGAGCCCCTGGAAGCATGAAAATCACTTTAAACATGCTAATTTTAGCTCTAACACTGATGATCCACCTACAAATGTGAACTGACGTTCAAAAATAAAACATTTGAAAACGGACCATTTTCCACATTTCTGAAGCATGACGTAATGGGGGGGTGTTATCTCTTTTGTCGAAAATCAGCCGTTTTTGCTCGAACATTAAATGCCTCCAAATGGTATTTAATTAACTTCCCGAGCCCCTGGAAGCATGAAAATCACTTTAAACATGCTAATTTTAGCTCTAACACTGATGATCCACCTACAAATGTGAACTGACGTTCAAAAATAAAACATTTGAAAACGGACCATTTTCCACATTTCTGAAGCATGACGTAATGGGGGGGTGTTATCTCTTTTGTCGAAAATCAGCCGTTTTTGCTCGAACATTAAATGCCTCCAAATGGTATTTAATTAACTTCCCGAGCCCCTGGAAGCATGAAAATCACTTTAAACATGCTAATTTTAGCTCTAACACTGATGATCCACCTACAAATGTGAACTGACGTTCAAAAATAAAACATTTGAAAACGGACCATTTTCCACATTTCTGAAGCATGACGTAATGGGGGGGTGTTATCTCTTTTGTCGAAAATCAGCCGTTTTTGCTCGAACATTAAATGCCTCCAAATGGTATTTAATTAACTTCCCGAGCCCCTGGAAGCATGAAAATCACTTTAAACATGCTAATTTTAGCTCTAACACTGATGATCCACCTACAAATGTGAACTGACGTTCAAAAATAAAACATTTGAAAACGGACCATTTTCCACATTTCTGAAGCATGACGTAATGGGGGGGTGTTATCTCTTTTGTCGAAAATCAGCCGTTTTTGCTCGAACATTAAATGCCTCCAAATGGTATTTAATTAACTTCCCGGGGTGAAGAAACCCTTTTTGAGAACTCAGAGTGAGTAAATTGGCCATTTTCATGCACTTTTAACCATTCCATAAATCTTGTGTTTTGGGCCCCTGGAAGCATGAAAATCACTTTAAACATGCTAATTTTAGCTCTAACACTGATGATCCACCTACAAATGTGAACTGACGTTCAAAAATAAAACATTTGAAAACGGACCATTTTCCACATTTCTGAAGCATGACGTAATGGGGGGGTGTTATCTCTTTTGTCG